>NW_026737957.1:0-28919 GCF_949786415.1 Peromyscus eremicus
ACTGTACTTCCTGGGATCAGATGCCAGTGCTATTTGCCCTGTGTATGACAATGGGAGCGCAATAGTGACTCTTCTTACCAGAAAACAACTCTTGCTCGTAGGACCAGAAACTGCATGGGATTCAACTCCATTTAGGACTGGGAATCAAACGCTAGCTCGCCTTACAAGAAACACTCTCTGCTTTTGAGAAAAGAGCAATCTTCTACTCTACTGTGTTTCCTATAAGGCCAGAACAGTGAACTTGCTCAGAACAAAAGAACTGTGCTTCCTAAAAACGGGCCATAACTAGTTCAACTCTGCTTAGGAAACTGACAAGAACAGTAGCTCCTCTTCAGTCCAATACACTGTACTTGCTGGGAACAGACGCGAGTGCTATTTGCACTGTGTATGGCAATGAGAGCACAATAGTGACTTTCCTTAACAGAAAACAACTCTTGCTCCTAGGAACACAAACTGTCTGTGATTCAACTCCATTTAGGACTGGGAAACAAACTCTAGCTCACCTTACAAGAAAAACATTCTACTTTTGAGAAAAGAGCACTCTTCTACTCTACTGTGTTTCCTATAGGGCCAGAACAGTTAGCTTGCTCAGAACAAATGAACTGTGCTTCCTAGACACACGGGCCATATCTAGTTCAACTCTGCTTAGGAAACTGACAAGAACAGTAGCTCCTCTTCAGTCCGATACACTGTACTTGCTGGGAACAGACGCAAGTGCTATTTGCACTGTGTATGGCAATGGGAGCGCAATAGTGACTTTCCTTACCAGAAAACAACTCTTGATCGTAGGACCAGAAACTGCATGTGATTCAACTCCATTTAGGACTGGGAAACAAATGCTAGCTCGCCTTACATGAAACACACTCTGCTTTTGAGAAAAGAGCACTCTTCTAATCTACTGTGCTTCCTATGGGGTCTGAACAGTGAGCTTGCTCAGAACAAAAGAAATGTGCTTCCTACACACACGGGCCATATCTAGTTCAACTCTGCTTAGGAAACTGACAAGAACAGTAGATCTTCTTCTGTCCAATACACTGTACTTGCGGGGAACAGACGCGAGTGCTATTTGCACTGTGTATGGCAATTGGAGCACAATAGTGACTCGTCTTACGAGAAAACAATTCTTGCTCGTAGGACAAAAAACTGCATGTGACTCAACTCCATTTAGGACTGGGAAACAAACGCTAGCTCGCCTTACAAGAAACACACTCTGCTTTTGAGAAAAGAGCACTCTTCTACTCTACTGTGCTTCCTACAGGGCCAGAACAGTGAGCGTGCTCAGAAAAAAAGAACTGTGCTTCCTAAACACATGGGCCATATCTAGTTCAACTCTTCTTAGGAAACTGACAAGAACAGTAGCTCCTCTTCAGTCCAATACACTGTACTTGCTGGGAACAGACGGGAGGGCTATTTGTACTGTGTATGGCAATGGAAGCGCAATAGTGACTTTCCTTACCAGAAAACAACACTTGCTCATAGGACCAGAAACTGCATGTGATTCCACTCCATTTAGGAATGGGAAACAAAAGCTAGCTCGTCTTAAAAGAAACACACTCTACGTTTGAGAAAAAAAGCACTCTTCTTCTCTACTGTGTTTTCTATGGGGTCCGAATAGTGAGCTTGCTCAGAACAAAAAAACTGTGCTTCCTACACACACGGCCATATCTAGTTCAACTCTGCTCAGGAACCTGACAAGAACAGTAGACCCTCTTCAGTCCAATACACTGTACTTGCTGGGAACAGACGCCAGTGCTATTTGCACAGTGTATGGCAATTTGAGCGCAATGTGACTTTCCTTACCAGAAAACAACTCTTGTTCATAGGACCTGAAACTGCATGTGATTCAACTCCATTTAGGACTAGGAAACAAACACTAGCTTGCCTTACAAGAAACACACTCTGCTTTTGAGAAAAGAGCACTCTTCTACTCTACTGTGTTTCCTATAGGGCCAGAACAGTGAGCTTGCTCAGAACATAAGAACTGTGCTTCCTACACACACAGGCCATATCTAGTTCAACTATGCTTAGGAAACTGACAAGAACAGTAGCTCCTCTTCATTCCCATACACTGTACTTGCTGGGAACAGACGGGAGTGCTATTTGCACTGTGTATGGCAATGGGAGCACAATAGTGACTTTCCTTACCAGAAAACAACTCTTGCTCGTAGGACCAGAAACTGCATGTGATTCAACTCCATTTAGGAATGGGAAACAAACGCTAGCTCGCCTTACAAGGAACACACTCTGCTTTTGAGAAAAGAGCACTCTTCTACTCTACTGTGTTTCCTATAGGGTCCGAACAGTGAGCTTGCTCAGAACAAACGAACTGTGCTTCCTACACACACGGCCATATCTAGTTCAAGTCTGCTTAGGAACCTGACAAGAACAGTAGATCCTTTTCAGTCCAATACACTGTACTTGCTGGGAACAGAGACGAGCGCTATTTGCACTGTGTATGGCATTTGGAGCGCAATAGTGACACTTCTTACCAGAAAACAACTCTTGCTTGTAGGACCAAAAACTGTCTGTGATTCAACTCCATTTAGGACTGGGAAACAAACTCTAGCTCACCTTACAAGAAAAACATTCTACTTTTGAGAAAAGAGCACTCTTCTACTCTACTGTGTTTCCTATAGGGCCAGAACAGTTAGCTTGCTCAGAACAAATGAACTGTGCTTCCTAGACACACGGGCCATATCTAGTTCAACTCTGCTTAGGAAACTGACAAGAACAGTAGCTCCTCTTCAGTCCAATACACTGTACTTGCTGGGAACAGACGCATGTGCTATTTGCACTGTGTATGGCAATGGGAGCGCAATAGTGACTTTCCTTACCAGAAAACAACTCTTGCTCGTAGGACCAGAAACTGCATGTGATTCAATTCCATTTAGGACTGGGAAACAAACGCTAGCTCGCCTTACAAGAAACACACTGCTTTAGAGAAAAGAGCACTCTTCTACTCTACTGTGTTTCCTATGGGGTCCAAACAGTGAGCTTGCTCAGAACAAAATAACTGTACTTCCTACACACACGGACCATATCTAGTTCAACAATGCTTAGGAAACTGACAAGAACAGTAGCTCCTATTCAGTCCAATACACTGTACTTGCTGGGAAAAGACGCGAGTGCTATTTGCCTTGTGTAGGGCAATGGGAGCGCAATAGTGACTTTCCTTACCAGAAAACAACTCTTGCTCCTAGGACCAGAAACTGCATGTGATTCAACTCCATTTAGGAGTAGGAAACAAACGCTAGCTCGCCTTACAAAAACACACTCTGCTTTTGAGAAAAGAGCACTCTTCTACTCTACTGTGTTTCCTATGGTGTCCGAACATTGAGCTTGCTCAGAACAAAAGATCTGTGCTTCCTACACACACGGCCATATCTAGTTCAATTCTGCTTAGGAACCTGACAAGAACAGTAGATCCTCTTCAGTCCAATACACTGTACGTGCTGGGAACAGACGCCAGTGCTATTTGGCCTGTGTATGGCAATGGTAGCACAATAGTGACTCTTCTTACCATAAAACAACTCTTGCTCGTAGGACCAGAAACTGCATGTGATTCAACTCCATTTAGGACTGGGAAACAAATGCTAGCTCGCCTTACAAGAAACACACTATGCTTTTGAGAAAAGAGCACTCTTCTACTCTACTGTGTTTCCTATAGGGTCCGAACAGTGAGCTTGCTCAGAACAAAAGAACTGTGCTTCCTACACACACAGCCATATCTAGTTCAATTCTGCTTAGGAAACTGACAAGAACAGTAGCTCCTCTTCAGTCCAATACACTGTACTTGCTGGGAACAGAGGCATGTGCGATTTGCACTGTGTATGGCAATGGGAGCACAATAGTGACTTTCCTTACCAGAAAACAACTCTTGCTCGTAGGACCAGAAACTGCATGTGATTCAACTCCATTTAGGACTGGGAAACAAACGCTAGCTCTCCTTACAAGAAAAACACTCTGCTTTAGAGAAAAGAGCACTCTTCTACTCTACTGTGTTTCCTATGGGGTCCAAACAGTGAGCTTGTTCAGAACAAAAGAATTGTGCTTCCTACACACACGGATCATATCTAGTTCAACTCTGCTTAGGAAACTGACAAGAACAGTAGCTCCTATTCAGTCCAATACACTGTACTTGCTGGGAACAGACGCGAGTGCTATTTGCACTGTGTATGGCAAGGGGAGCGCAATAGTGACTTTCTTTACCAGAAAACAACTCCTGCTCGTAGGACCAGAAACTGCATGTGATTCAACTCCATTTAGGACTGGGAAACAAATGCTAGCTCGCCTTACATGAAACACACTCTGCTTTTGAGAAAAGAGCACTCATCTACTCTACTGTGCTTCCTATGGGGTCCGAACAGTGAGCTTGCTCAGAACAAAAGAACTGTGCTTCCTACACACACGGGCCATATCTAGTTCAACTCTGCTTAGGAAACTGACAAGAACAGTAGCTCCTCTTCAGGCCAATACACTGTACTTGCTGGGAACAGACAGGAGGACTATTTGCACTGTGTATGGCAATGGGAACGCAATAGTTACTTCCCTTACGAGAAAACATCTCTTGCTCGTAGGACCAGAAACTGCATGTGACTCAACTCCATTTAGGACTGGGAAACAAACACTAGCTCGCCTTACAAGAAACACACTCTGCTTTTGAAAAAAAGCAATCTTCTACTCTACTGTGTTTCCTATGGGGTCCGAACAGTTAGCCTGCTCAGAACAAAAGAACTGTGCTTCCTACATACACGACCATATCTAGTTCAATTCTGCTTAGGAAACGGACAAGAAAAGTAGATCCTCTTCAGTCCAATACACTGTACTTGCTGGGAACAGACGCCAGTGCTATTTGTCCTGTGTATGGCAATGGCAGCGCAATAGTGACTCTTCTTACTATAAAACAACTCTTGCTCGTAGGACCAGAAACTGCATGTGATTCAACTCCATTTAGGACTGGGAAACAAAAGCTAGCTCACCTTACAAGAAACACACTCTGCTTTTGTGGAAAGAGCACTCTTCTACTCTACTGTGTTTCCTATATGGCCAGAACAGTGAGCTTGCTAAGAACAAAAGAACTGTGCTTCCTACACACGGCCATTTCTAGTTCAACTCTGCTTAGGAAACTGACAAGAACAGTAGCTCCTATTCAGTCCAATACACTGTACTTGCTGGGAAAAGACGCGAGTGCTATTTGCCTTGAGTAGGGCAATGGGGGCGCAATAGTGACTTTCCTTACCAGAAAACAACTCTTGTTCGTAGGACCAGAAACTGCATGGGATTCAACTCCATTTAGGACTGGGAAACAAACTCTAGCTTGCTTTACAAGAAACACACTCTGCTTTTGAGAAAAGAGCACTCTTCTACTCTACTGTGTTTCCTATAGGGCCAGAACAGTGAGCTTGCTCAGAACATAAGAACTGTGCTTCCTACACACACGGCCATATCTAGTTCAAGTCTGCTTAGGAACCTGACAAGAACAGTAGACCTTTTCAGTCCAATACACTGTACTTGCTGGGAACAAACGCCAGCGCTATTTGTCCTGTGTATGTCAATGACAGCGCAATAGTGACTCTTCTTACCAGAAAACAACTCTTGCTCGTAGGACCAGAAACTGCATGTGATTCAACTCCATTTAGGACTGGGAAACAAACTCTAGCTCGCTTTACAAGAAACACACTCTGCTTTTGAGAAAAGAGCACTCTTCTACTCTACTGTGTTTCCTATAGGGCCAGAACAGTGAGTTTGCTCAGAACAAAAGAACTGTGCTTCCTACACACACGGACCATATCTAGTTCAACTCTGCTTAGGAAACTGAGAAGAACAGTAGCTCCTCTTCAGTCCAATACCCTGTACTTGCTGGGAACAGACGGGTGGGCTATTTGCACTGTGTATGGCAATGGGAGCACAATAGTGACTTTTCTTACCATAAAACAACTCTTGCTCGTAGGACCAGAAATTGCATGTGATTCCACTCCATTTAGGACTGGGAAACAAATGCTAGCTCGCCTTACAAAAACAAACTCTGCTTTAGAGAAAAGAGCACTCTTCTACTCTACTGTGTTTCCTATAGGGACAGAACAGTGAGAATGCTCAGAACAAAGAACTGTGCTTCCTAAACACGAGCCATATCTAGTTCAACTCTGCTTAGGAAACTGACAGGAACAGTAGCTCCTCTTCAGTCCGATAAACTGTACTTGCTGGGAACAGACGCGAGTGCTATTTGCACTGTGTATGGCAATGGGAGCGCAATAGTGACTTTCCTTTCCAGAAAACAATTCTTGCTCCTAGGACCAGAAACTGCATGTGATTCAACTCCATTTAGGACTGGGAAACAAATGCTAGCTCGCCTTACATGAAACACACTCTGCTTTTGAGAAAAGAGCACTCTTCTTCTCTACTGTGTTTCCTATGGGTCCGAACAGTGAGCTTGCTCAGAACAAAAGAACTGTGCTTCCTACACACACGGGCCATATCTAGTTCAACTCTGCTTAGGAAACTGACAAGAACACTAGCTCCTCTTCAGTCCCATGCACAGTACTTTGGGGAACAGACGCAGGTGCTATTTGTACTGTGTATGGCAATTGGAGCACAATAGTGACTTGTCTTACCAGAAAACAACTCTGGCTCATAGGACAAAAAACTGCATGTGACTCAACCCCATTTAGGACTGGGAAACAAACGCTAGCTCGACTTCCAAGAAACACACTCTGCTTTTGAGAAAAGAGCACTCTTCTACTCTACTGTGTTTCCTATGTGTTCCGAACAGTGAGCTTCCTCAGAAAAAAAAAACTGTGATTCCTACACACACGGCCATATCTAGTTCAATTCTGCTTAGGAACCTGACAAGAACAGTAGATCCTCTTCAGTCCAATACACTGTACTTGCTGGGAACAGACGCCAGTGCTATTTGTCCTGTGTATGGCAATGGCATAGCAATAGTGACTCTTGTTACCATAAAACAACTCTTGCTCGTAAGACTAGAAACTGCATGTGATTCAACTCCATTTAGGACTGGGAAACAAACGCTAGCTCGCCTTACAAGAAACACACTCTGGTTTAGAGAAAAGAGCACTCTTCTACTCTACTGTGTTTCCTATAGGGCCAGAACAGTGAGCTTGCTCAGAACATAAGAACTGTGCTTCCTACACACACGGGCCATATCTAGTTCAACTCTGCTTAGGAAACTGACAAGAACAGTAGCTCCTCTTCAGTCTGAAACACTGTACTTGTGGGGAACAGAAGCGAGTGATATTTGCACTGTGTATGGCAATTGGAGCACAATAGTGACTTGTCTTACCAGAAAAGAACTCTTGCTCGTTGGACAAAAAACTGCATGTGACTCAACTCCATTTAGGACTGGGAAACAAACGCTAGCTCGCCTTACAAGAAACACACTCTGCTTTAGAGAAAAGAGCACTCTTCTACTCTACTGTGTTTCCTAGGTGTTCCGAAAAGTGAGCTTGCTCAAAACAAAAAAACTGTGCTTCCTACACACACGGCCATATCTAGTTCAAGTCTGCTTAGGAACCTGACAAGAACAGTAGATCCTCTTCAGTCCAATACACTGTACTTGCTGGGAACAGACGCGAGTGCTATTTGTCCTGTGTATGTCAATGGCAGCGCAGTAGTGACTCTTCTTACCAGAAAACAACTCTAGCTCGTGGGACCAGAAACTTCATGTGATTCATCTCCATTTAGGACTGGGAAACAAACTCTAGCTCGCTTTACAAGAAACACACTCTGCTTTTGAGAAAAGAGCACCCTTCTACTCTACTGTGTTTCCTATAGGGCCAGAACAGTGAGCTTGCTCAGGAAAAAAGAACTGTGCTTCCTACACACAAGGACCATATCTAGTTCAATTCTGCTTAGGAACCTGACAAGAACAGTAGATCCTCTTCAGTCCAATACACTGTACGTGCTGGGAACAGAAGCCAGTGCTATTTGTCCTGTGTATGGCAATGGCAGCACAATAGTGACTCTTCTTACCATAAAACAACTCTTGATCGTAGGACCAGAAACTGCATGTGATTCAACTCCATTTAGGACTGGGAAACAAAAGCTAGCTCACCTTACAGAAACACACTCTGCTTTAGAGAAAAGAGCACTCTTCTACTCTACTGTGTTTCCTATAGGGCCAGAACAGTGAGCTTGCTCAGAATAAAGAAATGTGCTTCCTACACACGGGCCATATCTAGTTCAACTCTGCTTAGGAAACTGACAAGAACAGTAGCTCCTCTTCAGTCCGATACACTGTACTTGCAGGGAACAGACGCGAGTGCTATTTGCACTGTGTATGGCAATTGGAGCACAATAGTGACTCGACCTACCAGAAAACAACTCTTGCTCGTAGGACAAAAACCTGCATGTGACTCAACTCCATTTAGGACTGGGAAACAAACGCTAGCTCGCCGTACAAGAAACACACTCTGCTTTTGAGAAAAGAGCACTCTTCTACTCTGCTGTGTTTCCTATAGGGCCAGAACAGTGAGCTTGCTCAGAACAAAAGAACTGTGCTTCCTACACACGGGCCATATCTAGTTCAACTCTACTTAGGAAACTGACAAGAACAGTAACTCCTATTCAGTCCAATACACTGTACTTGTTGGGAAAAGACGCGAGTGCTATTTGCCTTGTGTAAGGCAATGGGCGCGCAATAGTGACTTTCCTTTCCAGAAAACAACTCTTGTTCTTAGGACCAGAAACTGCATGTGATTCAATCCATTTAGGACTAGGAAATAAACGCTAGCTCGCCTTACAAAAACACACTCTGCTTTTGAGAAAAGAGCACTCTTCTACTCTACTGTGTTTCCTATGGTGTCCGAACAGTGAGCTTGCTCAGAACAAAAGTACTGTGCTTCCTACACACACGGCCATATCTAGTTCAATTCTGATTAGGAACCTGAAAAGAACAGTAGATCCTCTTCAATCCAATACACTGTACTTGCTGGGAACAGACGCCAGTGCTATTTGCACTGTGTATGGCAATGGGAGCGCAATAGTGACTCTTCTTACCAGAAAAAAACTCTTGCTCTTAGGACCAGAAACTGCACGGGATTCAATTCCATTTTTGACTGGGAAACAAACACTAGCTCGCCTTTCAAGAAATGCACTCTGCTTTTGAGAAAAGAGCACTCTTCTGCTCTACAGTGTTTCCTATGGGGTCCGAACAGTGAGCTTGCTAAGAACAAATGAACTGTGCTTCCTACACACACGGGCCATATCTAGTTATACTCTGCTTAGGAAACTGACAAGAACAGTAGCTCCTCTTCAGTCCGATACACTGTACTTGCTGGGAACAGACGCGAGATCTATTTCCACTATGTATGGCAAGGGGAGCGCAATAGTTACTTTCCTTACCAGAAAACAGCTCTTGCTCGTAGGACCAGAAACTGCATGTGATTCCACTCCATTTAGGACTGGGAAACAAATGCTCGCCTTACAAAAACACACTCTGCTTTAGAGAAAAGAGCACTCTTCTACTCTACTGTGTTTCCTATAGGGCCAGAACAGTGAGCTTGCTCAGAACAAAAGAACTGTGCTTCCTACACACGGGCCATATCTAGTTCAACCCTGCTTAGGAAACTGACAAGAACAGTAGATCCTCTTCAGTCCGATAGACTGTACTTGCTGAGAACAGACGCGAGTGCTATTTGCACTGTGTATGGCAATGGGAGCGCAATAGTGACTTTTCTTACCAGAAAACAACTCTTGCTCGTAGGACCAGAAACTGCATGTGATTCAACACCATTAGGACTGGGAAACAAATGCTAGCTCGCCTTACATGAAACACACTCTGCTTTTGAGAAAAGAGCACTCTGCTACTCTACTGTGTTTCCTATGGGGTCCGAACAGTGAGCTTGCTCAGAAAAAAACAACTGTGCTTCCTACACACACGGCCACATCTAGTTCAACTCTGCTTAGGAAACTGACAAGAACACTAGCTCCTCTTCAGTCCAATACACTGTACTTGCGGGGAAGAGACGTGAGTGCTATTTGCACTGTGTATGGCAATTGGAGCACAATAGTGACTTTTCTTACCAGAAAACAACTCTTGCTCGTAGGACAAAAAACTGCATGTGACTCAACTCCATTTAGGACTGGGAAACAAACGCTAGATCGACTTCCAAGAAACACACTCTGCTTTTGAGAAAAGAGCACTCATCTACTCTACTGTGTTTCCTATGTGTTCCGAACAGTGAGCTTGCTCAGAACAAAAAAACTGTGCTTCCTACACACACGGCCATATCTAGTTCAAGACTGCTTAGGAACCTGACAAGAACAGTAGATCCTCTTCAGTCCATTACACTGTACTTGCTGGGAACAGACGCCAGTGCTATTTGTTCTGTGTATGGCAATGGCAGAGCAATAATGACTCTTCTTACCATAAAACAACTCTTGCTCATAGTACTAGAAACTGCATGTGATTCAACTCCATTTAGGACTGGGAAACAAACGCTAGCTCGCCGTACAAGAAACACACTCTGCTTTTGAGAAAAGAGCACTCTTCTACTCTACTGTGTTTCCTATAGGGCCAAACAGTGAGCTTGAACAGAACAAGAGAACTGTGCTTCCTACACACATGGCCATATCTAGTTCAATTTTGCTTAGAAAACTGAAAAGAACAGTAGATCCTCTTCAGTCGAATACACTGTACATGCTGGGAACAGATGCCAGTGCTATTTGCCCTGTGTATGACAATGGGAGCGCAATAGTGACTCTTCTTACCAGAAAACAACTCTTGCTCGTAGGACCACAAACTGCATGGGATTCAACTCCATTTAGTACTGGGTAACAAACGCTACCTCGCCTTACAAGAAACACACTCTGCTTTTGAGAAAAAAGCACGCTTGTACTCTACTGTGTTTCTTATGCGGTCCGAACAGTGAGCTTGCTCAGAACAAAAGAACTGTGCTTCCTACACACTCGGGCCATATCTAGTTCAACTCTGCTTAGGAAACTGACAAGAACAGTAGCTGCTCTTCAGTCCAATACACTGTACTTGCTGGGAACAGACGCGCGACGTATTTGCACTGTGTATGGCAATGGGAGCACAATAGTGACTCTTCTTACCAGAAAACAACTCTTGCTCGTAGGACCACAAACTGCATGGGATTCAACCCCATTTCTGACTGGGAAACAAACACTAGCTTGCCTTTCCAGAAACACAATCAAAATTTGAGAAGAGAGCACTCATCTACTCTACTGTGTTTCCTATGATGTCCGCACAGTGAGCTTTCTCAGAACAAAAGAAGTGTGCTTCCTACACACATGGGCCATATCTGGTTCAACTCCTCTTAGGAAAATGACAAGAACAGCAGCTCCTCTTCAGTCCAATACACTGTACTTGCTGGGAACAGACGCGAGTGCTATTTGCACTATGTATGGCAATGGGAGTACAACAGTGTCTTTCCTTACCAGGAAACAACTCTTGCTCATATGACCAGAAACTGCATGTGATTCAACTCCATTTAGGACTGGGAAACAAACGCTAGCTTGCCTTACAAGAAACACACTCTGCTTTTGAGAAAAGAGCACACTTCTACTCTATTGTGTTTCCTACGGGGTCCGAACTGTGAGCTTGCTCAGAACAAAAGACCTGTGCTTCCTACACACACGGTCCATATCTATTTCAACTTGGCTTAGGAAACTGACAAGAACAGTAGCTCCTCTTCAGTCCAATACACTGTACATGCTGGGAACAGATGCCTGTGCTATTTGCCCTGTGTATGACAATGGGAGCGCAATAGTGACTCTTCTTACCAGAAAACAACTCTTGCTCGTAGGACCACAAACTGCATGGGATTCAACTCCATTTAGTACTGGGTAACAAACGCTGTCTCGCCTTACAGGAAACACACTCTGCTTTTGAGAAAAGGGCACTCTTCTACTCTATTGTGTTTCCTACGGGTTCCGAACTGTGAGCTTGCTCAGAACAAAAGAAATGTGCTTCCTACACACACGGGCCATATCTAGTTCAACTCTGCTTAGGAAACTGACAAGAACAGTAGCTGCTCTTCAGTCCAATACACTGTACTTGCTGGGAACAGACGCGAGTGCTATTTGCACTGTGTATGGCAATGGGAGCGCAATAGTTACTCTTCTTACCAGAAAACAACTCTTGCTCGCTGTACCAGAAACTGCATGGGACTCAACTCCATTTCTGACTGGGAAACAAACACTAGCTCGAATTTCAAGAAAAACAATCAAATTTTGAGAATAGAGCACTCATCTACTCTACTGTGTTTCCTATGATGTCCGCATAGTGTGCTTTCTCAGAACAAAAGAACTGTGCTTCCTACACACATGGGATATATCTGGTTCAACTCCTCTTATGAAAATGACAAGAACAGTAGCTCCTATTCAGTCCAATACACTGTACTTGCTGGGAACAGACGCGAGTGCTATTTGCACTATATATGGGAATGGGAGCGCAATAGTGACTTTCCTTACCAGAAAACAACTCTTGCTCATGGGACCAGAAACTGGATGTGATTCAACTCCATTTAGGACTGGGAAACAAATGCTAGCTCGCCTTACAAGGAACACACTCTGCTTTTGAGAATAGGGCACTCTTCTACTCTATTGTGTTTCCTACGGGGTCCGAACTGTGAGCTTGCTCAGAACAAAAGACCTGTGCTTCCTACACACACGGGCCATATCTGGTTCAACTCTGCTTAGGAAACTGACAAGAACAGTAGATCCTCTTCAGTCCAATACACTGTACTTGCTGGGAACAGACGCAACTGCTATTTGCCCTGTGTATGACAATGGGTGCGCAATATTGACTCTTCTTACCAGAAAACCACTCTTGCTCGTAGGACCAGAAACTTCATGTGATTCAACTCCTTTTAGGACTGGGAAAAAAACGCTAGCTCGCCTTACAAGAAACACACTCTACTTTTGAGAAAAGAGCACTCTTCTACTCTACTGTGTTTCCTATGGGGTCCGAACAGTGAGCTTGCTCAGAAGAAAAGAACTGTGCTTACTACACACACGGGCCATATCTGGTTCAACTCTGCTTAGGAAACTGACAAGAACAGTAGCTCCTCTTCAGTCCAATACACAGTACTTGCTGGGAACAGACGCAAGTGCTATTTGCACTGTGTATGGCAATGGGAGCGCAATAGTGACTTTCCTTACCAGAAAACAACTCTTGCTCATAGGACCAGAAACTGCATGAGATTCAACTTCATTTCGGACTGGGATAACAAATGCTAGCTCGTCTTCCATGAAACACACTCTGCTTTTGAGAAAAGAGCACTCTTGTACTCTACTGTGCTTCCTATGGGGTCTGAACAGTGAGCTTGCCTAGAACAAAAGAACTGTGCTTCCTACACACACGGCCATATCTAGTTCAATTCTGCTTAGGAATCTGACAAGAACAGTAGATCCTCTTCAGTCCAATACACTGTACTTCCTGGGAACAGACGCCATTGCTATTTGTCCTGTGTATGGCAATGGCAGCGCAATAGTGACTCTTCTTACCATAAAACAACTCTTGCTCGTAGGACCAGAAACTGCATGTGATTCAACTCCATTTAGGACTGGGAAACAAAAGCTAGCTCACCTTACAAGAAACACACTCTGCTTTAGAGAAAAGAGCACTCTTCTACTCTACTGTGTTTCCTATAGGGCCAGAACAGTGAGCTTGCTCAGAACAAAAGAACTGTGCTTCCTACACACGGGCCATATCTAGTTCAACTCTGCTTAGGAAACTGACAAGAACAGTAGCTCCTCTTCAGTCCGATACTCTGTACTTGCTGGAAACAGACACGAGTGCTATTTGCACTGTGTATGGCAATGGGAGCACAATAGTGACTTTTTTACCAGAAAACAACTCTTGCTCGTAGGACCAGAAACTGCATGTGATTCAACTCCATTTAGGACTGGAAAACAAATGCTAGCTCGAATTACATGAAACACACTCTGCTTTTGAGAAAAGAGCACTCTTCTACTCTACTGGGCTTCCTATGGGGTCCGAACAGTGAGCTTGCTCAGAAAAAAAGAACTGTGCTTCCTACACACACGGGCCATATCTAGTTCAACTCTGCTTAGTAAACTGAGAAGAACAGTAGCTCCTCTTCAGTCCAATACACTGTACTTGCTGGGAACAGACAGCAGGGCTATTTGCACTGTGTATGGCAATGGGAGCGCAATAGTTACTTTCCTTACAAGAAAACAACTCTTGCTCGTAGGACCAGAAACTGCATGTGACTCAACTCCATTTAGGACTGGGAAACAAACGCTAGCTCGCCTTACAAGAAACACACTCTGCTTTTGAGAAAATAGCAATCTTCTACTCTACAGTGTTTCCTATGGGGTCCGAACAGTGAGCCTGCTCAGAACAAAAGAACTGTGCTTCCTACATACACGACCATATTTAGTTCAATTCTGCTTAGGAACCTGACAAGAACAGTAGATCCTCTTCAGTCCAATACACTGTACTTGCTGGGAACAGACGCCAGTGCTATTTGTTCTGTTTATGGCAATGGCAGCTCAATAGTGACTCTTCTTACTATAAAACAACTCTTGCTCGTAGGACCAGAAACTGCATGTGATTCAACTCCATTTAGGACTGGAAAACAAAAGCTAGCTCACCTTACAAGAAACACACTCTGCTTTTTTGGAAAGAGCACTCTTCTACTCTACTGTGTTTCCTATAGGGCCAGAACAGTGAGCTTGCTCAGAACAAAAGAACTGTGCTTCTTACACACGGGCCATATCTAGTTCAACTCTGCTTAGGAAACTGACAAGAAAAGTAGCTCCTCTTCAGTCCGATACACCGTACATGCTGGGAAAAGACGCAAGTGCTATTTGCCTTGTGTAGGGCAATGGGAGCGCAATAGAGACTTTCCTTACCAGAAAACAACTCTTGTTCGTAGGACCAGAAACTGCATGGGATTCAACTCCATTTAGGACTAGGAAACAAACGCTAGCTTGCCTTACAAAAACACACTCTGCTTTTGAGAAAAGAGCACGCTTCTACTCTACTGTGTTTCCTATAGGGCCAGAACAGTGAGCTTGCTCAGAACATAAGAACTGTGCTTCCTACACACACGGGCCATATCATGTTCAACTCTGCTTAGGAAACTGAAAAGAACACTAGCTCCTCTTCAGTCCGATACACTGTACTTGCTGGGAACAGACGCGGGTGCTATTTGCACTGTGTATGGCAAGGGGAGCACAATAGTGAATTTCCTTACCAGAAAACAACTCTTGCTCTTAGGACCAGAAACTGCATGTGATTCAACTCCATTTAGGACTGGGAAACAAACGCTAGCTCGCCTTACAAGAAACACACTGTACTTTTGAGAAAAGAGCACTCTTCTACTCTACTGTGTTTCCTATGGTGTCCGAACAGTGAGCTTGCTCAGAACAAAAGAACTGTGCTTCCTACACACACGGCCATATCTAGTTCAATTCTGCTTAGGAACCTGACAAGAACAGTAGATCCTCTTCAGTCCAATACACTGTACTTGCTGGGAACAGACGCCAGTGCTATTTGTCCTGTATATGGCAATGGTAGTGCAATAGTGACTCTTCTAACCATAAAACAACTCTTGCTCGTAGGACTAGAAACTGCATGTGATTCAACTCCATTTAGGACTGGGAAACAAACGCTAGCTCGCCTTACAAGAAACACACTCTGCTTTAGAGAAAAGAGCACTCTTCTACTCTACTGTGTTTCCTATATGGCCATAAGAGTGTGCTTGGTCAGAACAAAAGAACTGTGCTTCCTACACACGGGCCATAGCTAGTTCAACTCTTCTTAGGAAACTGACAAGAACAGTAGCTCCTCTTCAGTCCGAAACACTGTACTTGCTGGGAACAGACGCCAGTGCTATTTGCACTGTGTATGGCAATGGGAGCGCAATAGTGACTTTCCTTACCAGAAAACAACTATTGCTCATAGAACCAGAAACTGCATGTGATTCAACTCCATTTAGGACTGGGATACAAATGCTAGCTCGCCTTACATGAAACACACACTGCTTTTGAGAATAGAGCACTCTTCTACTCTACTGTGCTTCCTATGGGGTCCGAACAGTGAGCTTGCTCAGAACAAAAGAACTGTGCTTCCTACACACACGGGCCATATCTAGTTCAACTCTGCTTAGGAAACTGAGAAGAATAATAGCTCCTCTTCAGTCCAAGACACTGTACTTTCCGGGAACAGACGCGAGTGCTATTTGCACTGTGTATGGCAATTGGAGCACAATAGTGACTCGTCTTACCAGAAAACAACTCTTGCTCGTAGGACAAAAACTGCATGTGACTCAACTCCATTTAGGACTGGGAAACAAACGCTAGCTTGCCTTACAAGAAACACACTCTGCTTTTGAGAAAAGAGCACTCTTCTACTCTACTGTGTTTCCTATGGGGCCAGAACATTGAGCTTGCTCAGAACAAAAGAACTGTGCTTCCTACACACGGGCCATATCTAGTTCAACTCTGCTTAGGAAACTGACAAGAACAGTAGCTCCTCTTCAGTCCGGTACACTGTACTTGCTGGGAAAAGACGCGAGTGCTATTTGCACTGTGTATGGCAATGGAAGCGCAATAGTGACTTTCCTTACCAGAAAACAACTCTTGCTCGTAGGACCAGAAACTGCATGTGATTCCACTCCATTTAGGACTGGGAAGCAAATGCTAGCTCGCCTTACAAGAAACACAATCTGCTTTAGAGAAAAGAGCACTCTTCTACTCTACTGTGTTTACTATGGGGTCCAAACAGTGAGCTTGCTCAGAACAAAAGAACTGTGCTTCCTACACACACGGACCATTTCTAGTTCAACTCTGCTTAGGAAACTGACAAGAACAATAGATCCTCTTCAGTCCAATACACTGTACTTGCGGGGAACAGACGCAAGTGCTATTTGCACTGTGTATGGCAATTGGAGCCCAATAGTGACTTGTCTTACCAGAAAACAACTCTTGCTCGTAGGACCAGAAACTGCATGTGATTCAACTCCATTTAGGACTGGGAAACAAAAGCTAGCTCACCTTACAAGAAACACACTCTGCTTTTGAGAAAAGAGCACTCTTCTACTCTACTGTGCTTCCTATTGGGCCAGAACAGTGAGCTTGCTCAGAACAAAAGAAATGTGCTTCCTACACACACGGCCATATCTAGTTCAAGTCTGCTTAGGAACCTGACAAGAACAGTAGATCCTCTTCAGTCCAATACACTGTACTTGCTGGGAACAGACACCACTGCTATTTGTCCTGTGTATGGCAATGGCAGCGCAATAGTGACTCTTCTTACCATAAAACAACTCTTGCTCGTAGGACCAGAAACTGCATGTGATTCAACTCCATTTAGGACTGGGAAACAAACTCTAGCTCGCTTTACAAGAAACACACTCTGCTTTTGAGAAAATAGCACTCTTCTACTCTACTGTGTTTCCTATAGGGCTAGAAGAGTGAGCTTGCTCAGAACATAAGAAATGTGCTTCCTACACACACGGGCCATATCTAGTTCAACTCTGCTTAGGAACCTGACAAGAACAGTAGCTCCTCTTCAGTCTGATACACTGTACTTCCTGTGAACAGACGCGAGTGCTATTTGCGCTGTGTATGGCAATGGGAGCGCAATAGTGTCTTTCCTTACCAGAAAAAAACTCTTGCTCGTAGGACCAGAAACTGCATGTGATTCAACTCCATTTAGGACTGGGAAACAAACGCTAGCTCGCCTTACAAGAAACACACTCTGCTTTTGAGAAAAGAGCACTCTTCTACTCTACTGTGTTTCCTATTGGGCCAGAACAGTGAGCTTGCTCAGAACAAAAGAAATGTGCTTCCTACACACACGGCCATATCTAGTTCAAGTCTGCTTAGGAACCTGACAAGAACAGTAGATCTTCTTCAGTCCAATACACTGTACTTGCTGGGAACAGACACCACTGCTATTTGTCCTGTGTATGGCAATGGCAGCGCAATAGTGACTCTTCTTACCATAAAACAACTCTTGCTCGTAGGACCAGAAACTGCATGTGATTCAACTCCATTTAGGACTGGGAAACAAACTCTAGCTCGCTTTACAAGAAACACACTCTGCTTTTGAGAAAATAGCACTCTTCTACTCTACTGTGTTTCCTATAGGGCTAGAAGAATGAGCTTGCTCAGAACATAAGAAATGTGCTTCCTACACACACGGGCCATATCTAGTTCAACTCTGCTTAGGACCTGACAAGAACAGTAGCTCCTCTACAGTCTGATACACTGTACTTCCTGTGAACAGACGCGAGTGCTATTTGCGCTGTGTATGGCAATGGGAGCGCAATAGTGTCTTTCCTTACCAGAAAAAAACTCTTGCTCGTAGGACCAGAAACTGCATGTGATTCAACTCCATTTAGGACTGGTAAACAAACGCTAGCTCGCCTTACAAGAAACACACTCTACTTTTGAGAAAAGAGCACTCTTCTACTCTACTGTGTTTCCTATGGTGTCCGAACAGTGAGCTTGCTCAGAACAAAAGAACTGTGCTTACTACACACACGGGCCATATCTGGTTCAACTCTGCTTAGGAAACTGACAAGAACAGTAGCTCCTCTTCAGTCCAATACACTGTACTTGCTGGGAACAGACGCAAGTGCTATTTGCACTGTGTATGGCAATGGGAGCGCAATAGTGACTTTCCTTACCAGAAAACAACTCTTGCTCATAGGACCAGAAACTGCATGAGATTCAACTCCATTTCGGACTGGGATAACAAATGCTAGCTCGTCTTCCATGAAACACACTCTGCTTTTGAGAAAAGAGCACTCTTGTACTCTACTGTGCTTCCTATGGGGTCTGAACAGTGAGCTTGCTCAGAACAAAAGAACTGTGCTTCCTACACACACGGCCATATCTAGTTCAATTCTGCTTAGGAACCTGACAAGAACAGTAGATCCTCTTCAGTCCAATACACTGTACTTCCTGGGAACAGACGCCATTGCTATTTGTCCTGTGTATGGCAATGGCAGCGCAATAGTGACTCTTCTTACCATAAAACAACTCTTGCTCGTAGGACCAGAAACTGCATGTGATTCAACTCCATTTAGGACTGGGAAACAAAAGCTAGCTCACCTTACAAGAAACACACTCTGCTTTAGAGAAAAGAGCACTCTTCTACTCTACTGTGTTTCCTATAGGGCCAGAACAGTGAGCTTGCTCAGAACAAAAGAACTGTGCTTCCTACACACGGGCCATATCTAGTTCAACTCTGCTTAGGAAACTGACAAGAACAGTAGCTCCTCTTCAGTCCGATACTCTGTACTTGCTGGGAACAGACGCGAGTGCTATTTGCACTGTGTATGGCAATGGGAGCACAATAGTGACTTTTTTACCAGAAAACAACTCTTGCTCGTAGGACCAGAAACTGCATGTGATTCAACTCCATTTAGGACTGGAAAACAAATGCTAGCTCGAATTACATGAAACACACTCTGCTTTTGAGAAAAGAGCACTCTTCTACTCTACTGTGCTTCCTATGGGGTCCGAACAGTGAGCTTGCTCAGAAAAAAAGAACTGTGCTTCCTACACACACGGGCCATATCTAGTTCAACTCTGCTTAGTAAACTGAGAAGAACAGTAGCTCCTCTTCAGTCCAATACACTGTACTTGCTGGGAACAGACAGGAGGGCTATTTGCACTGTGTATGGCAATGGGAGCGCAATAGTTACTTTCCTTACAAGAAAACAACTCTTGCTCGTAGGACCAGAAACTGCATGTGACTCAACTCCATTTAGGACTGGGAAACAAACGCTAGCTCGCCTTACAAGAAACACACTCTGCTTTTGAGAAAATAGCAATCTTCTACTCTACTGTGTTTCCTATGGGGTCCGAACAGTGAGCCTGCTCAGAACAAAAGAACTGTGCTTCCTACATACACGACCATATTTAGTTCAATTCTGCTTAGGAACCTGACAAGAACAGTAGATCCTCTTCAGTCCAATACACTGTACTTGCTGGGAACAGACGCCAGTGCTATTTGTTCTGTTTATGGCAATGGCAGCTCAATAGTGACTCGTCTTACCAGAAAACAACTCTTGCTCGTAGGACCAGAAACTGCATGTGATTCAACTCCATTTAGGACTGGAAAACAAAAGCTAGCTCACCTTACAAGAAACACACTCTGCTTTTGTGGAAAGAGCACTCTTCTACTCTACTGTGTTTCCTATAGGGCCAGAACAGTGAGCTTGCTCAGAACAAAAGAACTGTGCTTCTTACACACGGGCCATATCTAGTTCAACTCTGCTTAGGAAACTGACAAGAAAAGTAGCTCCTCTTCAGTCCGATACACCGTACATGCTGGGAAAAGACGCAAGTGCTATTTGCCTTGTGTAGGGCAATGGGAGCGCAATAGAGACTTTCCTTACCAGAAAACAACTCTTGTTCGTAGGACCAGAAACTGCATGGGATTCAACTCCATTTAGGACTAGGAAACAAACGCTAGCTTGCCTTACAAAAACACACTCTGCTTTTGAGAAAAGAGCACGCTTCTACTCTACTGTGTTTCCTATAGGGCCAGAACAGTGAGCTGCTCAGAACATAAGAACTGTGCTTCCTACACACACGGGCCATATCATGTTCAACTCTGCTTAGGAAACTGAAAAGAACACTAGCTCCTCTTCAGTCCGATACACTGTACTTGCTGGGAACAGACGCGGGTGCTATTTGCACTGTGTATGGCAAGGGGAGCACAATAGTGAATTTCCTTACCAGAAAACAACTCTTGCTCTTAGGACCAGAAACTGCATGTGATTCAACTCCATTTAGGACTGGGAAACAAACACTAGCTCGCCTTACAAGAAACACACTGTACTTTTGAGAAAAGAGCACTCTTCTACTCTACTGTGTTTCCTATGGTGTCCGAACATTGAGCTTGCTCAGAACAAAAGAACTGTGCTTCCTACACACACGGCCATATCTAGTTCAATTCTGCTTAGGAACCTGACAAGAACAGTAGATCCTCTTCAGTCCAATACACTGTACTTGCTGGGAACAGACGCCAGTGCTATTTGTCCTGTATATGGCAATGGTAGCGCAATAGTGACTCTTCTAACCAGAAAACAACTCTTGCTCGTAGGACCAGAAACTGCATGTGATTCAACTCCATTTAGGACTGGGAAACAAAAGCTAGCTCACCTTACAAGAAACACACTCTGCTTTTGAGAAAAGAGCACTCTTCTACTCTACTGTGCTTCCTATTGGGCCAGAACAGTGAGCTTGCTCAGAACAAAAGAAATGTGCTTCCTACACACACGGCCATATCTAGTTCAAGTCTGCTTAGGAACCTGACAAGAACAGTAGATCCTCTTCAGTCCAATACACTGTACTTGCTGGGAACAGACACCACTGCTATTTGTCCTGTGTATGGCAATGGCAGCGCAATAGTGACTCTTCTTACCATAAAACAACTCTTGCTCGTAGGACCAGAAACTGCATGTGATTCAACTCCATTTAGGACTGGGAAACAAACTCTAGCTCGCTTTACAAGAAACACACTCTGCTTTTGAGAAAATAGCACTCTTCTACTCTACTGTGTTTCCTATAGGGCTAGAAGAGTGAGCTTGCTCAGAACATAAGAAATGTGCTTCCTACACACGGGCCATAGCTAGTTCAACTCTTCTTAGGAAACTGACAAGAACAGTAGCTCCTCTTCAGTCCGAAACACTGTACTTGCTGGGAACAGACGCCAGTGCTATTTGCACTGTGTATGGCAATGGGAGCGCAATAGTGACTTTCCTTACCAGAAAACAACTATTGCTCATAGAACCAGAAACTGCATGTGATTCAACTCCATTTAGGACTGGGATACAAATGCTAGCTCGCCTTACATGAAACACACACTGCTTTTGAGAATAGAGCACTCTTCTACTCTACTGTGCTTCCTATGGGGTCCGAACAGTGAGCTTGCTCAGAACAAAAGAACTGTGCTTCCTACACACACGGGCCATATCTAGTTCAACTCTGCTTAGGAAACTGAGAAGAATAATAGCTCCTCTTCAGTCCAAGACACTGTACTTTCCGGGAACAGACGCGAGTGCTATTTGCACTGTGTATGGCAATTGGAGCACAATAGTGACTCGTCTTACCAGAAAACAACTCTTGCTCGTAGGACAAAAACTGCATGTGACTCAACTCCATTTAGGACTGGGAAACAAACGCTAGCTTGCCTTACAAGAAACACACTCTGCTTTTGAGAAAAGAGCACTCTTCTACTCTACTGTGTTTCCTATGGGGCCAGAACATTGAGCTTGCTCAGAACAAAAGAACTGTGCTTCCTACACACGGGCCATATCTAGTTCAACTCTGCTTAGGAAACTGACAAGAACAGTAGCTCCTCTTCAGTCCGGTACACTGTACTTGCTGGGAAAAGACGCGAGTGCTATTTGCACTGTGTATGGCAATGGAAGCGCAATAGTGACTTTCCTTACCAGAAAACAACTCTTGCTCGTAGGACCAGAAACTGCATGTGATTCCACTCCATTTAGGACTGGGAAGCAAATGCTAGCTCGCCTTACAAGAAACACAATCTGCTTTAGAGAAAAGAGCACTCTTCTACTCTACTGTGTTTACTATGGGGTCCAAACAGTGAGCTTGCTCAGAACAAAAGAACTGTGCTTCCTACACACACGGACCATTTCTAGTTCAACTCTGCTTAGGAAACTGACAAGAACAATAGATCCTCTTCAGTCCAATACACTGTACTTGCGGGGAACAGACGCAAGTGCTATTTGCACTGTGTATGGCAATTGGAGCCCAATAGTGACTTGTCTTACCAGAAAACAACTCTTGCTCGTAGGACCAGAAACTGCATGTGATTCAACTCCATTTAGGACTGGGAAACAAAAGCTAGCTCACCTTACAAGAAACACACTCTGCTTTTGAGAAAAGAGCACTCTTCTACTCTACTGTGCTTCCTATTGGGCCAGAACAGTGAGCTTGCTCAGAACAAAAGAAATGTGCTTCCTACACACACGGCCATATCTAGTTCAAGTCTGCTTAGGAACCTGACAAGAACAGTAGATCCTCTTCAGTCCAATACACTGTACTTGCTGGGAACAGACACCACTGCTATTTGTCCTGTGTATGGCAATGGCAGCGCAATAGTGACTCTTCTTACCATAAAACAACTCTTGCTCGTAGGACCAGAAACTGCATGTGATTCAACTCCATTTAGGACTGGGAAACAAACTCTAGCTCGCTTTACAAGAAACACACTCTGCTTTTGAGAAAATAGCACTCTTCTACTCTACTGTGTTTCCTATAGGGCTAGAAGAGTGAGCTTGCTCAGAACATAAGAAATGTGCTTATTACACACACGGGCCATATCTAGTTCAACTCTGCTTAGGAACCTGACAAGAACAGTAGCTCCTCTTCAGTCTGATACACTGTACTTCCTGTGAACAGACGCGAGTGCTATTTGCGCTGTGTATGGCAATGGGAGCGCAATAGTGTCTTTCCTTACCAGAAAAAAACTCTTGCTCGTAGGACCAGAAACTGCATGTGATTCAACTCCATTTAGGACTGGGAAACAAACGCTAGCTCGCCTTACAAGAAACACACTCTGCTTTTGAGAAAAAAGCACTCTTCTACTCTACTGTGTTTCCTATTGGGCCAGAACAGTGAGCTTGCTCAGAACAAAAGAAATGTGCTTCCTACACACACGGCCATATCTAGTTCAAGTCTGCTTAGGAACCTGACAAGAACAGTAGATCTTCTTCAGTCCAATACACTGTACTTGCTGGGAACAGACACCACTGCTATTTGTCCTGTGTATGGCAATGGCAGCGCAATAGTGACTCTTCTTACCATAAAACAACTCTTGCTCGTAGGACCAGAAACTGCATGTGATTCAACTCCATTTAGGACTGGGAAACAAACTCTAGCTCGCTTTACAAGAAACACACTCTGCTTTTGAAAAAATAGCACTCTTCTACTCTACTGTGTTTCCTATAGGGCTAGAAGAGTGAGCTTGCTCAGAACATAAGAAATGTGCTTCCTACACACACGGGCCATATCTAGTTCAACTCTGCTTAGGAACCTGACAAGAACAGTAGCTCCTCTACAGTCTGATACACTGTACTTCCTGTGAACAGACGCGAGTGCTATTTGCGCTGTGTATGGCAATGGGAGCGCAATAGTGTCTTTCCTTACCAGAAAAAAACTCTTGCTCGTAGGACCAGAAACTGCATGTGATTCAACTCCATTTAGGACTGGTAAACAAACGCTAGCTCGCCTTACAAGAAACACACTCTACTTTTGAGAAAAGAGCACTCTTCTACTCTACTGTGTTTCCTATGGTGTCCGAACAGTGAGCTTGCTCAGAACAAAAGAACTGTGCTTACTACACACACGGGCCATATCTGGTTCAACTCTGCTTAGGAAACTGACAAGAACAGTAGCTCCTCTTCAGTCCAATACACTGTACTTGCTGGGAACAGACGCAAGTGCTATTTGCACTGTGTATGGCAATGGGAGCGCAATAGTGACTTTCCTTACCAGAAAACAACTCTTGCTCATAGGACCAGAAACTGCATGAGATTCAACTCCATTTCGGACTGGGATAACAAATGCTAGCTCGTCTTCCATGAAACACACTCTGCTTTTGAGAAAAGAGCACTCTTGTACTCTACTGTGCTTCCTATGGGGTCTGAACAGTGAGCTTGCTCAGAACAAAAGAACTGTGCTTCCTACACACACGGCCATATCTAGTTCAATTCTGCTTAGGAACCTGACAAGAACAGTAGATCCTCTGCAGTCCAATACACTGTACTTCCTGGGAACAGACGCCATTGCTATTTGTCCTGTGTATGGCAATGGCAGCGCAATAGTGACTCTTCTTACCATAAAACAACTCTTGCTCGTAGGACCAGAAACTGCATGTGATTCAACTCCATTTAGGACTGGGAAACAAAAGCTAGCTCACCTTACAAGAAACACACTCTGCTTTAGAGAAAAGAGCACTCTTCTACTCTACTGTGTTTCCTATAGGGCCAGAACAGTGAGCTTGCTCAGAACAAAAGAACTGTGCTTCCTACACACTGGCCATATCTAGTTCAACTCTGCTTAGGAAACTGACAAGAACAGTAGCTCCTCTTCAGTCCGATACTCTGTACTTGCTGGGAACAGACGCGAGTGCTATTTGCACTGTGTATGGCAATGGGAGCACAATAGTGACTTTTTTACCAGAAAACAACTCTTGCTCGTAGGACCAGAAACTGCATGTGATTCAACTCCATTTAGGACTGGAAAACAAATGCTAGCTCGAATTACATGAAACACACTCTGCTTTTGAGAAAAGAGCACTCTTCTACTCTACTGTGCTTCCTATGGGGTCCGAACAGTGAGCTTGCTCAGAAAAAAAGAACTGTGCTTCCTACACACACGGGCCATATCTAGTTCAACTCTGCTTAGTAAACTGAGAAGAACAGTAGCTCCTCTTCAGTCCAATACACTGTACTTGCTGGGAACAGACAGGAGGGCTATTTGCACTGTGTATGGCAATGGGAGCGCAATAGTTACTTTCCTTACAAGAAAACAACTCTTGCTCATAGGACCAGAAACTGCATGTGACTCAACTCCATTTAGGACTGGGAAACAAACGCTAGCTCGCCTTACAAGAAACACACTCTGCTTTTGAGAAAATAGCAATCTTCTACTCTACTGTGTTTCCTATGGGGTCGGAACAGTGAGCCTGCTCAGAACAAAAGAACTGTGCTTCCTACATACACGACCATATTTAGTTCAATTCTGCTTAGGAACCTGACAAGAACAGTAGATCCTCTTCAGTCCAATACACTGTACTTGCTGGGAACAGACGCCAGTGCTATTTGTTCTGTTTATGGCAATGGCAGCTCAATAGTGACTCGTCTTACCAGAAAACAACTCTTGCTCGTAGGACCAGAAACTGCATGTGATTCAACTCCATTTAGGACTGGAAAACAAAAGCTAGCTCACCTTTCAAGAAACACACTCTGCTTTTGTGGAAAGAGCACTCTTCTACTCTACTGTGTTTCCTATAGGGCCAGAACAGTGAGCTTGCTCAGAACAAAAGAACTGTGCTTCTTACACACGGGCCATATCTAGTTCAACTCTGCTTAGGAAACTGACAAGAAAAGTAGCTCCTCTTCAGTCCGATACACCGTACATGCTGGGAAAAGACGCAAGTGCTATTTGCCTTGTGTAGGGCAATGGGAGCGCAATAGAGACTTTCCTTACCAGAAAACAACTCTTGTTCGTAGGACCAGAAACTGCATGGGATTCAACTCCATTTAGGACTAGGAAACAAACGCTAGCTTGCCTTACAAAAACACACTCTGCTTTTGAGAAAAGAGCACGCTTCTACTCTACTGTGTTTCCTATAGGGCCAGAACAGTGAGCTTGCTCAGAACATAAGAACTGTGCTTCCTACACACACGGGCCATATCATGTTCAACTCTGCTTAGGAAACTGAAAAGAACACTAGCTCCTCTTCAGTCCGATACACTGTACTTGCTGGGAACAGACGCGGGTGCTATTTGCACTGTGTATGGCAAGGGGAGCACAATAGTGAATTTCCTTACCAGAAAACAACTCTTGCTCTTAGGACCAGAAACTGCATGTGATTCAACTCCATTTAGGACTGGGAAACAAACGCTAGCTCGCCTTACAAGAAACACACTGTACTTTTGAGAAAAGAGCACTCTTCTACTCTACTGTGTTTCCTATGGTGTCCGAACAGTGAGCTTGCTCAGAACAAAAGAACTGTGCTTCCTACACACACGGCCATATCTAGTTCAATTCTGCTTAGGAACCTGACAAGAACAGTAGATCCTCTTCAGTCCAATACACTGTACTTGCTGGGAACAGACGCCAGTGCTATTTGTCCTGTATATGGCAATGGTAGCGCAATAGTGACTCTTCTAACCAGAAAACAACTCTTGCTCGTAGGACCAGAAACTGCATGTGATTCAACTCCATTTAGGACTGGGAAACAAAAGCTAGCTCACCTTACAAGAAACACACTCTGCTTTTGAGAAAAGAGCACTCTTCTACTCTACTGTGCTTCCTATTGGGCCAGAACAGTGAGCTTGCTCAGAACAAAAGAAATGTGCTTCCTACACACACGGCCATATCTAGTTCAAGTCTGCTTAGGAACCTGACAAGAACAGTAGATCCTCTTCAGTCCAATACACTGTACTTGCTGGGAACAGACACCACTGCTATTTGTCCTGTGTATGGCAATGGCAGCGCAATAGTGACTCTTCTTACCATAAAACAACTCTTGCTCGTAGGACCAGAAACTGCATGTGATTCAACTCCATTTAGGACTGGGAAACAAACTCTAGCTCGCTTTACAAGAAACACACTCTGCTTTTGAGAAAATAGCACTCTTCTACTCTACTGTGTTTCCTATAGGGCTAGAAGAGTGAGCTTGCTCAGAACATAAGAAATGTGCTTCCTACACACACGGGCCATATCTAGTTCAACTCTGCTTAGGAACCTGACAAGAACAGTAGCTCCTCTTCAGTCTGATACACTGTACTTCCTGTGAACAGACGCGAGTGCTATTTGCGCTGTGTATGGCAATGGGAGCGCAATAGTGTCTTTCCTTACCAGAAAAAAACTCTTGCTCGTAGGACCAGAAACTGCATGTGATTCAACTCCATTTAGGACTGGAAACAAACGCTAGCTCGCCTTACAAGAAACACACTCTGCTTTGAGAAAGAGCACTCTTCTACTCTACTGTGTTTCCTATTGGGCCAGAACAGTGAGCTTGCTCAGAACAAAAGAAATGTGCTTCCTACACACACGGCCATATCTAGTTCAAGTCTGCTTAGGAACCTGACAAGAACAGTAGATCTTCTTCAGTCCAATACACTGTACTTGCTGGGAACAGACACCACTGCTATTTGTCCTGTGTATGGCAATGGCAGCGCAATAGTGACTCTTCTTACCATAAAACAACTCTTGCTCGTAGGACCAGAAACTGCATGTGATTCAACTCCATTTAGGACTGGGAAACAAACTCTAGCTCGCTTTACAAGAAACACACTCTGCTTTTGAGAAAATAGCACTCTTCTACTCTACTGTGTTTCCTATAGGGCTAGAAGAGTGAGCTTGCTCAGAACATAAGAAATGTGCTTCCTACACACACGGGCCATATCTAGTTCAACTCTGCTTAGGAACCTGACAAGAACAGTAGCTCCTCTACAGTCTGATACACTGTACTTCCTGTGAACAGACGCGAGTGCTATTTGCGCTGTGTATGGCAATGGGAGCGCAATAGTGTCTTTCCTTACCAGAAAAAAACTCTTGCTCGTAGGACCAGAAACTGCATGTGATTCAACTCCATTTAGGACTGGTAAACAAACGCTAGCTCGCCTTACAAGAAACACACTCTACTTTTGAGAAAAGAGCACTCTTCTACTCTACTGTGTTTCCTATGGTGTCCGAACAGTGAGCTTGCTCAGAACAAAAGAACTGTGCTTACTACACACACGGGCCATATCTGGTTCAACTCTGCTTAGGAAACTGACAAGAACAGTAGCTCCTCTTCAGTCCAATACACTGTACTTGCTGGGAACAGACGCAAGTGCTATTTGCACTGTGTATGGCAATGGGAGCGCAATAGTGACTTTCCTTACCAGAAAACAACTCTTGCTCATAGGACCAGAAACTGCATGAGATTCAACTCCATTTCGGACTGGGATAACAAATGCTAGCTCGTCTTCCATGAAACACACTCTGCTTTTGAGAAAAGAGCACTCTTGTACTCTACTGTGCTTCCTATGGGGTCTGAACAGTGAGCTTGCTCAGAACAAAAGAACTGTGCTTCCTACACACACGGCCATATCTAGTTCAATTCTGCTTAGGAACCTGACAAGAACAGTAGATCCTCTTCAGTCCAATACACTGTACTTCCTGGGAACAGACGCCATTGC
>NW_026737958.1:0-28900 GCF_949786415.1 Peromyscus eremicus
AGTGTATTGGACTGAAGAGAAGCTACTGTTCTTGTCAGTTTCTTAAGCAGAGTTGAACTAGATATGCCCCGTGTGTGTAGGAAGCACAGTTCTTTTGTTCTGAGCAAGCTCACTGTTCTGGCCCAATTGGAAACACAGGAGAGTAGAAGAGTGCTGTTTTCTCAAAAGCAGAGTGTGTTTCTTGTAAGGCGAGCTAGCGTTTGTTTCCCAGTCCTAAACGGAGTTGAATCCCATGCAGTTTCTGGTCCTACGAGCAAGAGTTGTTTTCTGCTAAGGAGAGTCACTATTGCGCTCCCATTGCCATACACAGTGCAAATAGCACTTGCGTCTGTTCCCAGCAAGTGCAGTGTATTGGACTGAAGAGAAGCTACTGTTCTTGTCAGTTTCCTAAGCAGAGTTGAACTAGATATGCCCCGTGTGTGTAGGAAGCACAGTTCTTTTGTTCTGAGCAAGCTCACTGTTCTGGCCCTATAGGAAACACAGGAGAGTAGAAGAGTGCTGTTTTCTCAAAAGCAGAGTGTGTTTCTTGTAAGGCGAGCTAGCGTTTGTTTCCAAGTCCTAAACGGAGTTGAATCCCATGAAGTTTCTGGTCCTACGAGCAAGAGTTGTTTTCTGCTAAGAAGAGTCACTATTGCGCTCCCATTGCCACACACAGTGCAAATAGCACTTGCGTCTGTTCCCAGCAAGTGCAGTGTATTGGACTGAAGAGAAGCTACTGTTCTTGTCAGTTTCCTAAGCAGAGTTGAACTAGATATGCCCCGTGAGTGTAGGAAGCACAGTTCTTTTGTTCTGAGCAAGCTCACTGTT
This sequence comes from Peromyscus eremicus, assembly GCF_949786415.1. Taxonomy (NCBI): domain Eukaryota; kingdom Metazoa; phylum Chordata; class Mammalia; order Rodentia; family Cricetidae; genus Peromyscus; species Peromyscus eremicus. Next base: position 808 of record NW_026737958.1, read on the forward strand.
CTGGCCCTATAGGAAACACAGGAGAGTAGAAGAGTGCTGTTTTCTCAAAAGCAGAGTGTGTTTCTTGTAAGGCGAGCTAGCGTTTGTTTCCCAGTCCTAAACGGAGTTGAATCCCATGCAGTTTCTGGTCCTACGAGCAAGAGTTGTTTTCTGCTAAGAAGAGTCACTATTGCGCTCCCATTGCCATACACAGTGCAAATAGCACTTGCGTCTGTTCCCAGCAAGTGCAGTGTATTGGACTGAAGAGAAGCTACTGTTCTTGTCAGTTTCCTAAGCAGAGTTGAACTAGATATGCCCCGTGTGTGTAGGAAGCACAGTTCTTTTGTTCTGAGCAAGCTCACTGTTCTGGCCCTATAGGAAACACAGGAGAGTAGAAGAGTGCTGTTTTCTCAAAAGCAGAGTGTGTTTCTTGTAAGGCAAGCTAGCGTTTGTTTCCCAGTCCTAAACGGAGTTGAATCCCATGCAGTTTCTGGTCCTACGAGCAAGAGTTGTTTTCTGCTAAGAAGAGTCACTATTTCGCTCCCATTGCCACACACAGTGCAAATAGCACTTGCGTCTGTTCCCAGCAAGTGCAGTGTATTGGACTGAAGAGAAGCTACTGTTCTTGTCAGTTTCCTAAGCAGAGTTGAACTAGATATGCCCCGTGTGTGTAGGAAGCACAGTTCTTTTGTTCTGAGCAAGCTCACTGTTGTGGCCCTATAGGAAACACAGGAGAGTAGAAGAGTGCTGTTTTCTCAAAAGCAGAGTGTGTTTCTTGTAAGGCGAGCTAGCGTTTGTTTCCCAGTCCTAAACGGAGTTGAATCCCATGCAGTTTCTGGTCCTACGAGCAAGAGTTGTTTTCTGCTAAGAAGAGTCACTATTGCGCTCCCATTGCCATACACAGTGCAAATAGCACTTGCGTCTGTTCCCAGCAAGTGCAGTGTATTGGACTGAAGAGAAGCTACTGTTCTTGTCACTTTCCTAAGCAGAGTTGAACTAGATATGCCCCGTGTGTGTAGGAAGCACAGTTCTTTTGTTCTGAGCAAGCTCACTGTTCTGGCCCTATAGGAAACACAGGAGAGTAGAAGAGTGCTGTTTTCTCAAAAGCAGAGTGTGTTTCTTGTAAGGCGAGCTAGCGTTTGTTTCCCAGTCCTAAACGGAGTTGAATCCATGCAGTTTCTGGTCCTACGAGCAAGAGTTGTTTTCTGCTAAGGAGAGTCACTATTGCGCTCCCATTGCCATACACAGTGCAAATAGCACTTGCGTCTGTTCCCAGCAAGTGCAGTGTATTGGACTGAAGAGAAGCTACTGTTCTTGTCAGTTTCCTAAGCAGAGTTGAACTAGATATGCCCCGTGTGTGTAGGAAGCACAGTTCTTTTGTTCTGAGCAAGCTCACTGTTCTGGCCCTATAGGAAACACAGGAGAGTAGAAGAGTGCTGTTTTCTCAAAAGCAGAGTGTGTTTCTTGTAAGGCGAGCTAGCGTTTGTTTCCCAGTACTAAACGGAGTTGAATCCCATGCAGTTTCTGGTCCTACGAGCAAGAGTTGTTTTCTGCTAAGAAGAGTCACTATTGCGCTCCCATTGCCATACACAGTGCAAATAGCACTTCCGTCTGTTCCCAGCAAGTGCAGTGTATTGGACTGAAGAGAAGCTACTGTTCTTGTCAGTTTCCTAAGCAGAGTTGAACTAGATATGCCCCGTGTGTAGGAAGCACAGTTCTTTTGTTCTGAGCAAGCTCACTGTTCTGGCCCTATAGGAAACACAAGAGAGTAGAAGAGTGCTGTTTTCTCAAAAGCAGAGTGTGTTTCTTGTAAGGCGAGCTAGCGTTTGTTTCCCAGTCCTAAATGGAGTTGAATCCCATGCAGTTTCTGGTCCTACGAGCAAGAGTTGTTTTCTGCTAAGGAGAGTCACTATTGCGCTCCCATTGCCATACACAGTGCAAATAGCACTTGCGTTTGTTCCCAGCAAGTGCAGTGTATTGGACTGAAGAGAAGCTACTGTTCTTGTCAGTTTCCTAAGCAGAGTTGAACTAGATATGCCCCGTGAGTGAAGGAAGCACAGTTCTTTTGTTCTGAGCAAGCTCACTGTTCTGGCCCTATAGGAAACACAGGAGAGTAGAAGAGTGCTGTTTTCTCAAAAGCAGAGTGTGTTTCTTGTAAGGCGAGCTAGCGTTTGTTTCCCAGTCCTAAACGGAGTTGAATCCCATGCAGTTTCTGGTCCTACGAGCAAGAGTTGTTTTCTGCTAAGAAGAGTCACTATTGCGCTCCCATTGCCATACACAGTGCAAATAGCACTTGCGTCTGTCCCAGCAAGTGCAGTGTATTGGACTGAAGAGAAGCTACTGTTCTTGTCAGTTTCCTAAGCAGAGTTGAACTAGATATGCCCCGTGTGTGTAGGAAGCACAGTTCTTTTGTTCTGAGCAAGCTCACTGTTCTGGCCCTATAGGAAACACAGGAGAGTAGAAGAGTGCTGTTTTCTCAAAAGCAGAGTGTGTTTCTTGTAAGGCGAGCTAGCGTTTGTTTCCCAGTCCTAAACGGAGTTGAATCCCATGCAGTTTCTGGTCCTACGAGCAAGAGTTGTTTTCTGCTAAGAAGAGTCACTATTGCGCTCCCATTGCCATACACAGTGCAAATAGCACTTCCGTCTGTTCCCAGCAAGTGCAGTGTATTGGACTGAAGAGAAGCTACTGTTCTTGTCAGTTTCCTAAGCAGAGTTGAACTAGATATGCCCCGTGTGTAGGAAGCACAGTTCTTTTGTTCTGAGCAAGCTCACTGTTCTGGCCCTATAGGAAACACAGGAGAGTAGAAGAGTGCTGTTTTCTCAAAAGCAGAGTGTGTTTCTTGTAAGGCGAGCTAGCGTTTGTTTCCCAGTCCTAAACGGAGTTGAATCCCATGCAGTTTCTGGTCCTACGAGCAAGAGTTGTTTTCTGCTAAGAAGAGTCACTATTGCGCTCGCATTGCCACACACAGTGCAAATAGCACTTGCGTCTGTTCCCAGCAAGTGCAGTGTATTGGACTGAAGAGAAGCTACTGTTCTTGTCAGTTTCCTAAGCAGAGTTGAACTAGATATGCCCCGTGAGTGTAGGAAGCACAGTTCTTTTGTTCTGAGCAAGCTCACTGTTCTGGCCCTATAGGAAACACAGGAGAGTAGAAGAGTGCTGTTTTCTCAAAAGCAGAGTGTGTTTCTTGTAAGGCGAGCTAGCGTTTGTTTCCCAGTCCTAAACGGAGTTGAATCCCATGCAGTTTCTGGTCCTACGAGCAAGAGTTGTTTTCTGCTAAGAAGAGTCACTATTGCGCTCCCATTGCCATACACAGTGCAAATAGCACTTGCGTCTGTTCCCAGCAAGTGCAGTGTATTGGACTGAAGAGAAGCTACTGTTCTTGTCAGTTTCCTAAGCAGAGTTGAACTAGATATGCCCCGTGTGTGTAGGAAGCACAGTTCTTTTGTTCTGAGCAAGCTCACTGTTCTGGCCCTATAGGAAACACAGGAGAGTAGAAGAGTGCTGTTTTCTCAAAAGCAGAGTGTGTTTCTTGTAAGGCGAGCTAGCGTTTGTTTCCCAGTCCTAAACGGAGTTGAATCCCATGCAGTTTCTGGTCCTACGAGCAAGAGTTGTTTTCTGCTAAGAAGAGTCACTATTTCGCTCCCATTGCCACACACAGTGCAAATAGCACTTGCGTCTGTTCCCAGCAAGTGCAGTGTATTGGACTGAAGAGAAGCTACTGTTCTTGTCAGTTTCCTAAGCAGAGTTGAACTAGATATGCCCCGTGTGTGTAGGAAGCACAGTTCTTTTGTTCTGAGCAAGCTCACTGTTCTGGCCCTATAGGAAACACAGGAGAGTAGAAGAGTGCTGTTTTCTCAAAAGCAGAGTGTGTTTCTTGTAAGGCGAGCTAGCGTTTGTTTCCCAGTCCTAAACGGAGTTGAATCCCATGCAGTTTCTGGTCCTACGAGCAAGAGTTGTTTTCTGCTAAGGAGAGTCACTATTGCGCTCCCATTGCCATACACAGTGCAAATAGCACTTGCGTCTGTTCCCAGCAAGTGCAGTGTATTGGACTGAAGAGAAGCTACTGTTCTTGTCAGTTTCCTAAGCAGAGTTGAACTAGATATGCCCCGTGTGTGTAGGAAGCACAGTTCTTTTGTTCTGAGCAAGCTCACTGTTCTGGCCCTATAGGAAACACAGGAGAGTAGAAGAGTGCTGTTTTCTCAAAAGCAGAGTGTGTTTCTTGTAAGGCGAGCTAGCGTTTGTTTCCCAGTCCTAAACGGAGTTGAATCCCATGCAGTTTCTGGTCCTACGAGCAAGAGTTGTTTTCTGCTAAGGAGAGTCACTATTGCGCTCCCATTGCCACACACAGTGCAAATAGCACTTGCGTCTGTTCCCAGCAAGTGCAGTGTATTGGACTGAAGAGAAGCTACTGTTCTTGTCAGTTTCCTAAGCAGAGTTGAACTAGATATGCCCCGTGTGTGTAGGAAGCACAGTTCTTTTGTTCTGAGCAAGCTCACTGTTCTGGCCCTATAGGAAACACAGGAGAGTAGAAGAGTGCTGTTTTCTCAAAAGCAGAGTGTGTTTCTTGTAAGGCGAGCTAGCGTTTGTTTCCCAGTCCTAAACGGGGTTGAATCCCATGCAGTTTCTGGTCCTACGAGCAAGAGTTGTTTTCTGCTAAGAAGAGTCACTATTGCGCACCCATTGCCATACACAGTGCAAATAGCACTTGCGTCTGTTCCCAGCAAGTGCAGTGTATTGGACTGAAGAGAAGCTACTGTTCTTGTCAGTTTCCTAAGCAGAGTTGAACTAGATATGCCCCGTGTGTGTAGGAAGCACACTTCTTTTGTTCTGAGCAAGCTCACTGTTCTGGCCCAATAGGAAACACAGGAGAGTAGAAGAGTGCTGTTTTCTCAAAAGCAGAGTGTGTTTCTTGTAAGGCGAGCTAGCATTTGTTTTCCAGTCCCTAAACGGAGTTGAATCCCATGCAGTTTCTGGTCCTACGAGCAAGAGTTGTTTTCTGCTAAGGAGAGTCACTATTGCGCTCCCATTGCCATACACAGTGCAAATAGCACTTGCGTCTGTTCCCAGCAAGTGCAGTGTATTGGACTGAAGAGAAGCTACTGTTCTTGTCAGTTTCCTAAGCAGAGTTGAACTAGATATGCCCCGTGTGTGTAGGAAGCACAGTTCTTTTGTTCTGAGCAAGCTCACTGTTCTGGCCCTATAGGAAACACAGGAGAGTAGAAGAGTGCTGTTTTCTCAAAAGCAGAGTGTGTTTCTTGTAAGGCGAGCTAGCGTTTGTTTCCCAGTCCTAAACGGAGTTGAATCCCATGCAGTTTCTGGTCCTACGAGCAAGAGTTGTTTTCTGCTAAGAAGAGTCACTATTGTGCTCCCATTGCCATACACAGTGCAAATAGCACTTGCGTCTGTTCCCAGCAAGTGCAGTGTATTGGACTGAAGAGAAGCTACTGTTCTTGTCAGTTTCCTAAGCAGAGTTGAACTAGATATGCCCCGTGAGTGTAGGAAGCACAGTTCTTTTGTTCTGAGCAAGCTCACTGTTCTGGCCCTATAGGAAACACAGGAGAGTAGAAGAGTGCTGTTTTCTCAAAAGCAGAGTGTGTTTCTTGTAAGGCGAGCTAGCGTTTGTTTCCCAGTCCTAAACGGAGTTGAATCCCATGCAGTTTCTGGTCCTACGAGCAAGAGTTGTTTTCTGCTAAGGAGAGTCACTATTGCGCTCCCATTGCCATACACAGTGCAAATAGCACTTGCGTCTGTTCCCAGCAAGTGCAGTGTATTGGACTGAAGAGAAGCTACTGTTCTTGTCAGTTTCCTAAGCAGAGTTGAACTAGATATGCCCCGTGTGTGTAGGAAGCACAGTTCTTTTGTTCTGAGCAAGCTCACTGTTCTGGCCCTATAGGAAACACAGGAGAGTAGAAGAGTGCTGTTTTCTCAAAAGCAGAGTGTGTTTCTTGTAAGGCGAGCTAGCATTTGTTTCCCAGTCCTAAATGGAGTTGAATCCCATGCAGTTTCTGGTCCTTCGAGCAAGAGTTGTTTTCTGCTAAGGAGAGTCACTATTGCGCTCCCATTGCCATACACAGTGCAAATAGCACTTGCGTCTGTTCCCAGCAAGTGCAGTGTATTGGACTGAAGAGAAGCTACTGTTCTTGTCAGTTTCCTAAGCAGAGTTGAACTAGATATGCCCCGTGTGTGTAGGAAGCACAGTTCTTTTGTTCTGAGCAAGCTCACTGTTCTGGCCCTATAGGAAACACAGGAGAGTAGAAGAGTGCTGTTTTCTCAAAAGCAGAGTGTGTTTCTTGTAAGGCGAGCTAGGGTTTGTTTCCCAGCCCTAAACGGAGTTGAATCCCATGCAGTTTCTGGTCCTACGAGCAAGAGTTGTTTTCTGCTAAGAAGAGTCACTATTGCGCTCCCATTGCCATACACAGTGCAAATAGCACTTGCGTCTGTTCCCAGCAAGTGCAGTGTATTGGACTGAAGAGAAGCTACTGTTCTTGTCAGTTTCCTAAGCAGAGTTGAACTAGATATGCCCCGTGTGTGTAGGAAGCACAGTTCTTTTGTTCTGAGCAAGCTCACTTTTCTGGCCCTATAGGAAACACAGGAGAGTAGAAGAGTGCTGTTTTCTCAAAAGCAGAGTGTGTTTCTTGTAAGGCGAGCTAGCGTTTGTTTCCCAGTCCTAAACGGGGTTGAATCCCATGCAGTTTCTGGTCCTACGAGCAAGAGTTGTTTTCTGCTAAGAAGAGTCACTATTGCGCACCCATTGCCATACACAGTGCAAATAGCACTTGCGTCTGTTCCCAGCAAGTGCAGTGTATTGGACTGAAGAGAAGCTACTGTTCTTGTCAGTTTCCTAAGCAGAGTTGAACTAGATATGCCCCGTGTGTGTAGGAAGCACACTTCTTTTGTTCTGAGCAAGCTCACTGTTCTGGCCCAATAGGAAACACAGGAGAGTAGAAGAGTGCTGTTTTCTCAAAAGCAGAGTGTGTTTCTTGTAAGGCGAGCTAGCATTTGTTTCCCAGTCCTAAACGGAGTTGAATCCCATGCAGTTTCTGGTCCTACGAGCAAGAGTTGTTTTCTGCTAAGGAGAGTCACTATTGCGCTCCCATTGCCATACACAGTGCAAATAGCACTTGCGTCTGTTCCCAGCAAGTGCAGTGTATTGGACTGAAGAGAAGCTACTGTTCTTGTCAGTTTCCTAAGCAGAGTTGAACTAGATATGCCCCGTGTGTGTAGGAAGCACAGTTCCTTTGTTCTGAGCAAGCTCACTGTTCTGGCCCTATAGGAAACACAGGAGAGTAGAAGAGTGCTGTTTTCTCAAAAGCAGAGTGTGTTTCTTGTAAGGCGAGCTAGCGTTTGTTTCCCAGTCCTAAACGGAGTTGAATCCCATGCAGTTTCTGGTCCTACGAGCAAGAGTTGTTTTCTGCTAAGAAGAGTCACTATTGCGCTCCCATTGCCATACACAGTGCAAATAGCAGTTGCGTCTGTTCCCAGCAAGTGCAGTGTATTGGACTGAAGAGAAGCTACTGTTCTTGTCACTTTCCTAAGCAGAGTTGAACTAGATATGCCCCGTGTGTGTAGGAAGCACAGTTCTTTTGTTCTGAGCAAGCTCACTGTTCTGGCCCTATAGGAAACACAGGAGAGTAGAAGAGTGCTGTTTTCTCAAAAGCAGAGTGTGTTTCTTGTAAGGCGAGCTAGCGTTTGTTTCCCAGTCCTAAACGGAGTTGAATCCCATGCAGTGTCTGGTCCTACGAGCAAGAGTTGTTTTCTGCTAAGAAGAGTCACTATTGCGCTCCCATTGCCATACACAGTGCAAATAGCACTTGCGTCTGTTCCCAGCAAGTGCAGTGTATTGGACTGAAGAGAAGCTACTGTTCTTGTCAGTTTCCTAAGCAGAGTTGAACTAGATATGCCCCGTGTGTGTAGGAAGCACAGTTCTTTTGTTCTGAGCAAGCTCACTGTTCTGGCCCTATAGGAAACACAGGAGAGTAGAAGAGTGCTGTTTTCTCAAAAGCAGAGTGTGTTTCTTGTAAGGCGAGCTAGCGTTTGTTTCCCAGTCCTAAACGGAGTTGAATCCCATGCAGTTTCTGGTCCTACGAGCAAGAGTTGTTTTCTGCTAAGGAGAGTCACTATTGCGCTCCCATTGCCATACACAGTGCAAATAGCACTTGCGTCTGTTCCCAGCAAGTGCAGTGTATTGGACTGAAGAGAAGCTACTGTTCTTGTCAGTTTCCTAAGCAGAGTTGAACTAGATATGCCCCGTGTGTGTAGGAAGCACAGTTCTTTTGTTCTGAGCAAGCTCACTGTTCTGGCCCTATAGGAAACACAGGAGAGTAGAAGAGTGCTGTTTTCTCAAAAGCAGAGTGTGTTTCTTGTAAGGCGAGCTAGCGTTTGTTTCCCAGTCCTAAACGGAGTTGAATCCCATGCAGTTTCTGGTCCTACGAGCAAGAGTTGTTTTCTGCTAAGAAGAGTCACTATTGCGCTCCCATTGCCACACACAGTGCAAATAGCACTTGCGTCTGTTCCCAGCAAGTGCAGTGTATTGGACTGAAGAGAAGCTACTGTTCTTGTCAGTTTCCTAAGCAGAGTTGAACTAGATATGCCCCGTGTGTGTAGGAAGCACAGTTCTTTTGTTCTGAGCAAGCTCACTGTTCTGGCCCTATAGGAAACACAGGAGAGTAGAAGAGTGCTGTTTTCTCAAAAGCAGAGTGTGTTTCTTGTAAGGCGAGCTAGCGTTTGTTTCCCAGTCCTAAACGGAGTTGAATCCCATGCAGTTTCTGGTCCTACGAGCAAGAGTTGTTTTCTGCTAAGAAGAGTCACTATTGCGCTCCCATTGCCATACACAGTGCAAATAGCACTTCCGTCTGTTCCCAGCAAGTGCAGTGTATTGGACTGAAGAGAAGCTACTGTTCTTGTCAGTTTCCTAAGCAGAGTTGAACTAGATATGCCCCGTGTGTAGGAAGCACAGTTCTTTTGTTCTGAGCAAGCTCACTGTTCTGGCCCTATAGGAAACACAGGAGAGTAGAAGAGTGCTGTTTTCTCAAAAGCAGAGTGTGTTTCTTGTAAGGCGAGCTAGCGTTTGTTTCCCAGTCCTAAACGGAGTTGAATCCCATGCAGTTTCTGGTCCTACGAGCAAGAGTTGTTTTCTGCTAAGGAGAGTCACTATTGCGCTCCCATTGCCATACACAGTGCAAATAGCACTTGCGTTTGTTCCCAGCAAGTGCAGTGTATTGGACTGAAGAGAAGCTACTGTTCTTGTCAGTTTCCTAAGCAGAGTTGAACTAGATATGCCCCGTGAGTGAAGGAAGCACACTTCTTTTGTTCTGAGCAAGCTCACTGTTCTGGCCCTATAGGAAACACAGGAGAGTAGAAGAGTGCTGTTTTCTCAAAAGCAGAGTGTGTTTCTTGTAAGGCGAGCTAGCGTTTGTTTCCCAGTCCTAAACGGAGTTGAATCCCATGCAGTTTCTGGTCCTATGAGCAAGAGTTGTTTTCTGCTAAGGAGAGTCACTATTGCGCTCCCATTGCCATACACAGTGCAAATAGCACTTGCGTCTGTTCCCAGCAAGTGCAGTGTATTGGACTGAAGAGAAGCTACTGTTCTTGTCAGTTTCCTAAGCAGAGTTGAACTAGATATGCCCCGTGTGTGTAGGAAGCACAGTTCTTTTGTTCTGAGCAAGCTCACTGTTCTGGCCCTATAGGAAACACAGGAGAGTAGAAGAGTGCTGTTTTCTCAAAAGCAGAGTGTGTTTCTTGTAAGGCGAGCTAGCGTTTGTTTCCCAGTCCTAAACGGAGTTGAATCCCATGCAGTTTCTGGTCCTACGAGCAAGAGTTGTTTTCTGCTAAGGAGAGTCACTATTGCGCTCCCATTGCCATACACAGTGCAAATAGCACTTGCGTCTGTTCCCAGCAAGTGCAGTGTATTGGACTGAAGAGAAGCTACTGTTCTTGTCAGTTTCTTAAGCAGAGTTGAACTAGATATGCCCCGTGTGTGTAGGAAGCACAGTTCTTTTGTTCTGAGCAAGCTCACTGTTCTGGCCCAATTGGAAACACAGGAGAGTAGAAGAGTGCTGTTTTCTCAAAAGCAGAGTGTGTTTCTTGTAAGGCGAGCTAGCGTTTGTTTCCCAGTCCTAAACGGAGTTGAATCCCATGCAGTTTCTGGTCCTACGAGCAAGAGTTGTTTTCTGCTAAGGAGAGTCACTATTGCGCTCCCATTGCCATACACAGTGCAAATAGCACTTGCGTCTGTTCCCAGCAAGTGCAGTGTATTGGACTGAAGAGAAGCTACTGTTCTTGTCAGTTTCCTAAGCAGAGTTGAACTAGATATGCCCCGTGTGTGTAGGAAGCACAGTTCTTTTGTTCTGAGCAAGCTCACTGTTCTGGCCCTATAGGAAACACAGGAGAGTAGAAGAGTGCTGTTTTCTCAAGCAGAGTGTGTTTCTTGTAAGGCGAGCTAGCGTTTGTTTCCCAGTCCTAAACGGAGTTGAATCCCATGCAGTTTCTGGTCCTACGAGCAAGAGTTGTTTTCTGCTAAGAAGAGTCACTATTGCGCTCCCATTGCCACACACAGTGCAAATAGCACTTGCGTCTGTTCCCAGCAAGTGCAGTGTATTGGACTGAAGAGAAGCTACTGTTCTTGTCAGTTTCCTAAGCAGAGTTGAACTAGATATGCCCCGTGAGTGTAGGAAGCACAGTTCTTTTGTTCTGAGCAAGCTCACTGTTCTGGCCCTATAGGAAACACAGGAGAGTAGAAGAGTGCTGTTTTCTCAAAAGCAGAGTGTGTTTCTTGTAAGGCGAGCTAGCGTTTGTTTCCCAGTCCTAAACGGAGTTGAATCCCATGCAGTTTCTGGTCCTACGAGCAAGAGTTGTTTTCTGCTAAGAAGAGTCACTATTGCGCTCCCATTGCCATACACAGTGCAAATAGCACTTGCGTCTGTTCCCAGCAAGTGCAGTGTATTGGACTGAAGAGAAGCTACTGTTCTTGTCAGTTTCCTAAGCAGAGTTGAACTAGATATGCCCCGTGTGTGTAGGAAGCACAGTTCTTTTGTTCTGAGCAAGCTCACTGTTCTGGCCCTATAGGAAACACAGGAGAGTAGAAGAGTGCTGTTTTCTCAAAAGCAGAGTGTGTTTCTTGTAAGGCGAGCTAGCGTTTGTTTCCCAGTCCTAAACGGAGTTGAATCCCATGCAGTTTCTGGTCCTACGAGCAAGAGTTGTTTTCTGCTAAGAAGAGTCACTATTTCGCTCCCATTGCCACACACAGTGCAAATAGCACTTGCGTCTGTTCCCAGCAAGTGCAGTGTATTGGACTGAAGAGAAGCTACTGTTCTTGTCAGTTTCCTAAGCAGAGTTGAACTAGATATGCCCCGTGTGTGTAGGAAGCACAGTTCTTTTGTTCTGAGCAAGCTCACTGTTCTGGCCCTATAGGAAACACAGGAGAGTAGAAGAGTGCTGTTTTCTCAAAAGCAGAGTGTGTTTCTTGTAAGGCGAGCTAGCGTTTGTTTCCCAGTCCTAAACGGAGTTGAATCCCATGCAGTTTCTGGTCCTACGAGCAAGAGTTGTTTTCTGCTAAGGAGAGTCACTATTGCGCTCCCATTGCCATACACAGTGCAAATAGCACTTGCGTCTGTTCCCAGCAAGTGCAGTGTATTGGACTGAAGAGAAGCTACTGTTCTTGTCAGTTTCCTAAGCAGAGTTGAACTAGATATGCCCCGTGTGTGTAGGAAGCACAGTTCTTTTGTTCTGAGCAAGCTCACTGTTCTGGCCCTATAGGAAACACAGGAGAGTAGAAGAGTGCTGTTTTCTCAAAAGCAGAGTGTGTTTCTTGTAAGGCGAGCTAGCGTTTGTTTCCCAGTCCTAAACGGAGTTGAATCCCATGCAGTTTCTGGTCCTACGAGCAAGAGTTGTTTTCTGCTAAGGAGAGTCACTATTGCGCTCCCATTGCCATACACAGTGCAAATAGCACTTGCGTCTGTTCCCAGCAAGTGCAGTGTATTGGACTGAAGAGAAGCTACTGTTCTTGTCAGTTTCCTAAGCAGAGTTGAACTAGATATGCCCCGTGTGTGTAGGAAGCACACTTCTTTTGTTCTGAGCAAGCTCACTGTTCTGGCCCAATAGGAAACACAGGAGAGTAGAAGAGTGCTGTTTTCTCAAAAGCAGAGTGTGTTTCTTGTAAGGCGAGCTAGCATTTGTTTTCCAGTCCTAAACGGAGTTGAATCCCATGCAGTTTCTGGTCCTACGAGCAAGAGTTGTTTTCTGCTAAGGAGAGTCACTATTGCGCTCCCATTGCCATACACAGTGCAAATAGCACTTGCGTCTGTTCCCAGCAAGTGCAGTGTATTGGACTGAAGAGAAGCTACTGTTCTTGTCAGTTTCCTAAGCAGAGTTGAACTAGATATGCCCCGTGTGTGTAGGAAGCACAGTTCTTTTGTTCTGAGCAAGCTCACTGTTCTGGCCCTATAGGAAACACAGGAGAGTAGAAGAGTGCTGTTTTCTCAAAAGCAGAGTGTGTTTCTTGTAAGGCGAGCTAGCGTTTGTTTCCCAGTCCTAAACGGAGTTGAATCCCATGCAGTTTCTGGTCCTACGAGCAAGAGTTGTTTTCTGCTAAGAAGAGTCACTATTGTGCTCCCATTGCCATACACAGTGCAAATAGCACTTGCGTCTGTTCCCAGCAAGTGCAGTGTATTGGACTGAAGAGAAGCTACTGTTCTTGTCAGTTTCCTAAGCAGAGTTGAACTAGATATGCCCCGTGAGTGTAGGAAGCACAGTTCTTTTGTTCTGAGCAAGCTCACTGTTCTGGCCCTATAGGAAACACAGGAGAGTAGAAGAGTGCTGTTTTCTCAAAAGCAGAGTGTGTTTCTTGTAAGGCGAGCTAGCGTTTGTTTCCCAGTCCTAAACGGAGTTGAATCCCATGCAGTTTCTGGTCCTACGAGCAAGAGTTGTTTTCTGCTAAGGAGAGTCACTATTGCGCTCCCATTGCCATACACAGTGCAAATAGCACTTGCGTCTGTTCCCAGCAAGTGCAGTGTATTGGACTGAAGAGAAGCTACTGTTCTTGTCAGTTTCCTAAGCAGAGTTGAACTAGATATGCCCCGTGTGTGTAGGAAGCACAGTTCTTTTGTTCTGAGCAAGCTCACTGTTCTGGCCCTATAGGAAACACAGGAGAGTAGAAGAGTGCTGTTTTCTCAAAAGCAGAGTGTGTTTCTTGTAAGGCGAGCTAGCATTTGTTTCCCAGTCCTAAATGGAGTTGAATCCCATGCAGTTTCTGGTCCTTCGAGCAAGAGTTGTTTTCTGCTAAGGAGAGTCACTATTGCGCTCCCATTGCCATACACAGTGCAAATAGCACTTGCGTCTGTTCCCAGCAAGTGCAGTGTATTGGACTGAAGAGAAGCTACTGTTCTTGTCAGTTTCCTAAGCAGAGTTGAACTAGATATGCCCCGTGTGTGTAGGAAGCACAGTTCTTTTGTTCTGAGCAAGCTCACTGTTCTGGCCCTATAGGAAACACAGGAGAGTAGAAGAGTGCTGTTTTCTCAAAAGCAGAGTGTGTTTCTTGTAAGGCGAGCTAGGGTTTGTTTCCCAGCCCTAAACGGAGTTGAATCCCATGCAGTTTCTGGTCCTACGAGCAAGAGTTGTTTTCTGCTAAGAAGAGTCACTATTGCGCTCCCATTGCCATACACAGTGCAAATAGCACTTGCGTCTGTTCCCAGCAAGTGCAGTGTATTGGACTGAAGAGAAGCTACTGTTCTTGTCAGTTTCCTAAGCAGAGTTGAACTAGATATGCCCCGTGTGTGTAGGAAGCACAGTTCTTTTGTTCTGAGCAAGCTCACTTTTCTGGCCCTATAGGAAACACAGGAGAGTAGAAGAGTGCTGTTTTCTCAAAAGCAGAGTGTGTTTCTTGTAAGGCGAGCTAGCGTTTGTTTCCCAGTCCTAAACGGGGTTGAATCCCATGCAGTTTCTGGTCCTACGAGCAAGAGTTGTTTTCTGCTAAGAAGAGTCACTATTGCGCACCCATTGCCATACACAGTGCAAATAGCACTTGCGTCTGTTCCCAGCAAGTGCAGTGTATTGGACTGAAGAGAAGCTACTGTTCTTGTCAGTTTCCTAAGCAGAGTTGAACTAGATATGCCCCGTGTGTGTAGGAAGCACACTTCTTTTGTTCTGAGCAAGCTCACTGTTCTGGCCCAATAGGAAACACAGGAGAGTAGAAGAGTGCTGTTTTCTCAAAAGCAGAGTGTGTTTCTTGTAAGGCGAGCTAGCATTTGTTTCCCAGTCCTAAACGGAGTTGAATCCCATGCAGTTTCTGGTCCTACGAGCAAGAGTTGTTTTCTGCTAAGGAGAGTCACTATTGCGCTCCCATTGCCATACACAGTGCAAATAGCACTTGCGTCTGTTCCCAGCAAGTGCAGTGTATTGGACTGAAGAGAAGCTACTGTTCTTGTCAGTTTCCTAAGCAGAGTTGAACTAGATATGCCCCGTGTGTGTAGGAAGCACAGTTCCTTTGTTCTGAGCAAGCTCACTGTTCTGGCCCTATAGGAAACACAGGAGAGTAGAAGAGTGCTGTTTTCTCAAAAGCAGAGTGTGTTTCTTGTAAGGCGAGCTAGCGTTTGTTTCCCAGTCCTAAACGGAGTTGAATCCCATGCAGTTTCTGGTCCTACGAGCAAGAGTTGTTTTCTGCTAAGAAGAGTCACTATTGCGCTCCCATTGCCATACACAGTGCAAATAGCAGTTGCGTCTGTTCCCAGCAAGTGCAGTGTATTGGACTGAAGAGAAGCTACTGTTCTTGTCACTTTCCTAAGCAGAGTTGAACTAGATATGCCCCGTGTGTGTAGGAAGCACAGTTCTTTTGTTCTGAGCAAGCTCACTGTTCTGGCCCTATAGGAAACACAGGAGAGTAGAAGAGTGCTGTTTTCTCAAAAGCAGAGTGTGTTTCTTGTAAGGCGAGCTAGCGTTTGTTTCCCAGTCCTAAACGGAGTTGAATCCCATGCAGTGTCTGGTCCTACGAGCAAGAGTTGTTTTCTGCTAAGAAGAGTCACTATTGCGCTCCCATTGCCATACACAGTGCAAATAGCACTTGCGTCTGTTCCCAGCAAGTGCAGTGTATTGGACTGAAGAGAAGCTACTGTTCTTGTCAGTTTCCTAAGCAGAGTTGAACTAGATATGCCCCGTGTGTGTAGGAAGCACAGTTCTTTTGTTCTGAGCAAGCTCACTGTTCTGGCCCTATAGGAAACACAGGAGAGTAGAAGAGTGCTGTTTTCTCAAAAGCAGAGTGTGTTTCTTGTAAGGCGAGCTAGCGTTTGTTTCCCAGTCCTAAACGGAGTTGAATCCCATGCAGTTTCTGGTCCTACGAGCAAGAGTTGTTTTCTGCTAAGGAGAGTCACTATTGCGCTCCCATTGCCATACACAGTGCAAATAGCACTTGCGTCTGTTCCCAGCAAGTGCAGTGTATTGGACTGAAGAGAAGCTACTGTTCTTGTCAGTTTCCTAAGCAGAGTTGAACTAGATATGCCCCGTGTGTGTAGGAAGCACAGTTCTTTTGTTCTGAGCAAGCTCACTGTTCTGGCCCTATAGGAAACACAGGAGAGTAGAAGAGTGCTGTTTTCTCAAAAGCAGAGTGTGTTTCTTGTAAGGCGAGCTAGCGTTTGTTTCCCAGTCCTAAATGGAGTTGAATCCCATGCAGTTTCTGGTCCTACGAGCAAGAGTTGTTTTCTGCTAAGAAGAGTCACTATTGCGCTCCCATTGCCACACACAGTGCAAATAGCACTTGCGTCTGTTCCCAGCAAGTGCAGTGTATTGGACTGAAGAGAAGCTACTGTTCTTGTCAGTTTCCTAAGCAGAGTTGAACTAGATATGCCCCGTGTGTGTAGGAAGCACAGTTCTTTTGTTCTGAGCAAGCTCACTGTTCTGGCCCTATAGGAAACACAGGAGAGTAGAAGAGTGCTGTTTTCTCAAAAGCAGAGTGTGTTTCTTGTAAGGCGAGCTAGCGTTTGTTTCCCAGTCCTAAACGGAGTTGAATCCCATGCAGTTTCTGGTCCTACGAGCAAGAGTTGTTTTCTGCTAAGGAGAGTCACTATTGCGCTCCCATTGCCATACACAGTGCAAATAGCACTTGCGTCTGTTCCCAGCAAGTGCAGTGTATTGGACTGAAGAGAAGCTACTGTTCTTGTCAGTTTCCTAAGCAGAGTTGAACTAGATATGCCCCGTGTGTGTAGGAAGCACAGTTCTTTTGTTCTGAGCAAGCTCACTGTTCTGGCCCTATAGGAAACACAGGAGAGTAGAAGAGTGCTGTTTTCTCAAAAGCAGAGTGTGTTTCTTGTAAGGCGAGCTAGCATTTGTTTCCCAGTCCTAAACGGAGTTGAATCCCATGCAGTTTCTGGTCCTACGAGCAAGAGTTGTTTTCTGCTAAGGAGAGTCACTATTGCGCTCCCATTGCCATACACAGTGCAAATAGCACTTGCGTCTGTTCCCAGCAAGTGCAGTGTATTGGACTGAAGAGAAGCTACTGTTCTTGTCAGTTTCCTAAGCAGAGTTGAACTAGATATGCCCCGTGTGTGTAGGAAGCACAGTTCTTTTGTTCTGAGCAAGCTCACTGTTCTGGCCCTATAGGAAACACAGGAGAGTAGAAGAGTGCTGTTTTCTCAAAAGCAGAGTGTGTTTCTTGTAAGGCGAGCTAGCATTTGTTTCCCAGTCCTAAACGGAGTTGAATCCCATGCAGTTTCTGGTCCTACGAACAAGAGTTGTTTTCTGCTAAGAAGAGTCACTATTGCGCTCCCATTGCCATACACAGTGCAAATAGCACTTGCGTCTGTTCCCAGCAAGTGCAGTGTATTGGACTGAAGAGAAGCTACTGTTCTTGTCAGTTTCCTAAGCAGAGTTGAACTAGATATGCCCCGTGTGTGTAGGAAGCACAGTTCTTTTGTTCTGAGCAAGCTCACTGTTCTGGCCCTATAGGAAACACAGGAGAGTAGAAGAGTGCTGTTTTCTCAAAAGCAGAGTGTGTTTCTTGTAAGGCGAGCTAGCGTTTGTTTCCCAGTCCTAAACGGAGTTGAATCCCATGCAGTTTCTGGTCCTACGAGCAAGAGTTGTTTTCTGCTAAGAAGAGTCACTATTGTGCTCCCATTGCCATACACAGTGCAAATAGCACTTGCGTCTGTTCCCAGCAAGTGCAGTGTATTGGACTGAAGAGAAGCTACTGTTCTTGTCAGTTTCCTAAGCAGAGTTGAACTAGATATGCCCCGTGAGTGTAGGAAGCACAGTTCTTTTGTTCTGAGCAAGCTCACTGTTCTGGCCCTATAGGAAACACAGGAGAGTAGAAGAGTGCTGTTTTCTCAAAAGCAGAGTGTGTTTCTTGTAAGGCGAGCTAGCGTTTGTTTCCCAGTCCTAAACGGAGTTGAATCCCATGCAGTTTCTGGTCCTATGAGCAAGAGTTGTTTTCTGCTAAGAAGAGTCACTATTGCGCTCCCATTGCCATACACAGTGCAAATAGGACTTGCGTCTGTTCCCAGCAAGTGCAGTGTATTGGACTGAAGAGAAGCTACTGTTCTTGTCAGTTTCCTAAGCAGAGTTGAACTAGATATGCCCCGTGTGTGTAGGAAGCACAGTTCTTTTGTTCTGAGCAAGCTCACTGTTCTGGCCCTATAGGAAACACAGGAGAGTAGAAGAGTGCTGTTTTCTCAAAAGCAGAGTGTGTTTCTTGTAAGGCGAGCTAGCGTTTGTTTCCCAGTCCTAAACGGAGTTGAATCCCATGCAGTTTCTGGTCCTACGAGCAAGAGTTGTTTTCTGCTAAGGAGAGTCACTATTGCGCTCCCATTGCCATACACAGTGCAAATAGCACTTGCGTCTGTTCCCAGCAAGTGCAGTGTATTGGACTGAAGAGAAGCTACTGTTCTTGTCAGTTTCCTAAGCAGAGTTGAACTAGATATGCCCCGTGTGTGTAGGAAGCACAGTTCTTTTGTTCTGAGCAAGCTCACTGTTCTGGCCCTATAGGAAACACAGGAGAGTAGAAGAGTGCTGTTTTCTCAAAAGCAGAGTGTGTTTCTTGTAAGGCGAGCTAGCGTTTGTTTCCCAGTCCTAAACGGGGTTGAATCCCATGCAGTTTCTGGTCCTACGAGCAAGAGTTGTTTTCTGCTAAGAAGAGTCACTATTTCGCTCCCATTGCCATACACAGTGCAAATAGCACTTGCGTCTGTTCCCAGCAAGTGCAGTGTATTGGACTGAAGAGAAGCTACTGTTCTTGTCAGTTTCCTAAGCAGAGTTGAACTAGATATGCCCCGTGTGTGTAGGAAGCACACTTCTTTTGTTCTGAGCAAGCTCACTGTTCTGGCCCAATAGGAAACACAGGAGAGTAGAAGAGTGCTGTTTTCTCAAAAGCAGAGTGTGTTTCTTGTAAGGCGAGCTAGCATTTGTTTCCCAGTCCTAAACGGAGTTGAATCCCATGCAGTTTCTGGTCCTACGAGCAAGAGTTGTTTTCTGCTAAGGAGAGTCACTATTGCGCTCCCATTGCCATACACAGTGCAAATAGCACTTGCGTCTGTTCCCAGCAAGTGCAGTGTATTGGACTGAAGAGAAGCTACTGTTCTTGTCAGTTTCCTAAGCAGAGTTGAACTAGATATGCCCCGTGTGTGTAGGAAGCACAGTTCTTTTGTTCTGAGCAAGCTCACTGTTCTGGCCCTATAGGAAACACAGGAGAGTAGAAGAGTGCTGTTTTCTCAAAAGCAGAGTGTGTTTCTTGTAAGGCGAGCTAGCGTTTGTTTCCCAGTCCTAAACGGAGTTGAATCCCATGCAGTTTCTGGTCCTACGAGCAAGAGTTGTTTTCTGCTAAGGAGAGTCACTATTGCGCTCCCATTGCCATACACAGTGCAAATAGCACTTGCGTCTGTTCCCAGCAAGTGCAGTGTATTGGACTGAAGAGAAGCTACTGTTCTTGTCAGTTTCTTAAGCAGAGTTGAACTAGATATGCCCCGTGTGTGTAGGAAGCACAGTTCTTTTGTTCTGAGCAAGCTCACTGTTCTGGCCCAATTGGAAACACAGGAGAGTAGAAGAGTGCTGTTTTCTCAAAAGCAGAGTGTGTTTCTTGTAAGGCGAGCTAGCGTTTGTTTCCCAGTCCTAAACGGAGTTGAATCCCATGCAGTTTCTGGTCCTACGAGCAAGAGTTGTTTTCTGCTAAGGAGAGTCACTATTGCGCTCCCATTGCCATACACAGTGCAAATAGCACTTGCGTCTGTTCCCAGCAAGTGCAGTGTATTGGACTGAAGAGAAGCTACTGTTCTTGTCAGTTTCCTAAGCAGAGTTGAACTAGATATGCCCCGTGTGTGTAGGAAGCACAGTTCTTTTGTTCTGAGCAAGCTCACTGTTCTGGCCCTATAGGAAACACAGGAGAGTAGAAGAGTGCTGTTTTCTCAAGCAGAGTGTGTTTCTTGTAAGGCGAGCTAGCGTTTGTTTCCCAGTCCTAAACGGAGTTGAATCCCATGCAGTTTCTGGTCCTACGAGCAAGAGTTGTTTTCTGCTAAGAAGAGTCACTATTGCGCTCCCATTGCCACACACAGTGCAAATAGCACTTGCGTCTGTTCCCAGCAAGTGCAGTGTATTGGACTGAAGAGAAGCTACTGTTCTTGTCAGTTTCCTAAGCAGAGTTGAACTAGATATGCCCCGTGAGTGAAGGAAGCACACTTCTTTTGTTCTGAGCAAGCTCACTGTTCTGGCCCTATAGGAAACACAGGAGAGTAGAAGAGTGCTGTTTTCTCAAAAGCAGAGTGTGTTTCTTGTAAGGCGAGCTAGCGTTTGTTTCCCAGTCCTAAACGGAGTTGAATCCCATGCAGTTTCTGGTCCTACGAGCAAGAGTTGTTTTCTGCTAAGAAGAGTCACTATTGCGCTCCCATTGCCATACACAGTGCAAATAGCACTTGCGTCTGTTCCCAGCAAGTGCAGTGTATTGGACTGAAGAGAAGCTACTGTTCTTGTCAGTTTCCTAAGCAGAGTTGAACTAGATATGCCCCGTGTGTGTAGGAAGCACAGTTCTTTTGTTCTGAGCAAGCTCACTGTTCTGGCCCTATAGGAAACACAGGAGAGTAGAAGAGTGCTGTTTTCTCAAAAGCAGAGTGTGTTTCTTGTAAGGCGAGCTAGCGTTTGTTTCCCAGTCCTAAACGGAGTTGAATCCCATGCAGTTTCTGGTCCTACGAGCAAGAGTTGTTTTCTGCTAAGAAGAGTCACTATTTCGCTCCCATTGCCACACACAGTGCAAATAGCACTTGCGTCTGTTCCCAGCAAGTGCAGTGTATTGGACTGAAGAGAAGCTACTGTTCTTGTCAGTTTCCTAAGCAGAGTTGAACTAGATATGCCCCGTGTGTGTAGGAAGCACAGTTCTTTTGTTCTGAGCAAGCTCACTGTTCTGGCCCTATAGGAAACACAGGAGAGTAGAAGAGTGCTGTTTTCTCAAAAGCAGAGTGTGTTTCTTGTAAGGCGAGCTAGCGTTTGTTTCCCAGTCCTAAACGGAGTTGAATCCCATGCAGTTTCTGGTCCTACGAGCAAGAGTTGTTTTCTGCTAAGGAGAGTCACTATTGCGCTCCCATTGCCATACACAGTGCAAATAGCACTTGCGTCTGTTCCCAGCAAGTGCAGTGTATTGGACTGAAGAGAAGCTACTGTTCTTGTCAGTTTCCTAAGCAGAGTTGAACTAGATATGCCCCGTGTGTGTAGGAAGCACAGTTCTTTTGTTCTGAGCAAGCTCACTGTTCTGGCCCTATAGGAAACACAGGAGAGTAGAAGAGTGCTGTTTTCTCAAAAGCAGAGTGTGTTTCTTGTAAGGCGAGCTAGCGTTTGTTTCCCAGTCCTAAACGGAGTTGAATCCCATGCAGTTTCTGGTCCTACGAGCAAGAGTTGTTTTCTGCTAAGAAGAGTCACTATTGTGCTCCCATTGCCACACACAGTGCAAATAGCACTTGCGTCTGTTCCCAGCAAGTGCAGTGTATTGGACTGAAGAGAAGCTACTGTTCTTGGCAGTTTCCTAAGCAGAGTTGAACTAGATATGCCCCGTGTGTGTAGGAAGCACAGTTCTTTTGTTCTGAGCAAGCTCACTGTTCTGGCCCTATAGGAAACACAGGAGCGTAGAAGAGTGCTGTTTTCTCAAAAGCAGAGTGTGTTTCTTGTAAGGCGAGCTAGCGTTTGTTTCCCAGTCCTAAACGGAGTTGAATCCCATGCAGTTTCTGGTCCTACGAGCAAGAGTTGTTTTCTGCTAAGGAGAGTCACTATTGCGCTCCCATTGCCATACACAGTGCAAATAGCACTTGCGTCTGTTCCCAGCAAGTGCAGTGTATTGGACTGAAGAGAAGCTACTGTTCTTGTCAGTTTCCTAAGCAGAGTTGAACTAGATATGCCCCGTGTGTGTAGGAAGCACAGTTCTTTTGTTCTGAGCAAGCTCACTGTTCTGGCCCTATAGGAAACACAGGAGAGTAGAAGAGTGCTGTTTTCTCAAAAGCAGAGTGTGTTTCTTGTAAGGCGAGCTAGCATTTGTTTCCCAGTCCTAAATGGAGTTGAATCCCATGCAGTTTCTGGTCCTTCGAGCAAGAGTTGTTTTCTGCTAAGGAGAGTCACTATTGCGCTCCCATTGCCATACACAGTGCAAATAGCACTTGCGTCTGTTCCCAGCAAGTGCAGTGTATTGGACTGAAGAGAAGCTACTGTTCTTGTCAGTTTCCTAAGCAGAGTTGAACTAGATATGCCCCGTGTGTGTAGGAAGCACAGTTCTTTTGTTCTGAGCAAGCTCACTGTTCTGGCCCTATAGGAAACACAGGAGAGTAGAAGAGTGCTGTTTTCTCAAAAGCAGAGTGTGTTTCTTGTAAGGCGAGCTAGCGTTTGTTTCCCAGCCCTAAACGGAGTTGAATCCCATGCAGTTTCTGGTCCTACGAGCAAGAGTTGTTTTCTGCTAAGAAGAGTCACTATTGCGCTCCCATTGCCATACACAGTGCAAAAAGCACTTGCGTCTGTTCCCAGCAAGTGCAGTGTATTGGACTGAAGAGAAGCTACTGTTCTTGTCAGTTTCCTAAGCAGAGTTGAACTAGATATGCCCCGTGTGTGTAGGAAGCACAGTTCTTTTGTTCTGAGCAAGCTCACTGTTCTGGCCCTATAGGAAACACAGGAGCGTAGAAGAGTGCTGTTTTCTCAAAAGCAGAGTGTGTTTCTTGTAAGGCGAGCTAGCGTTTGTTTCCCAGTCCTAAACGGAGTTGAATCCCATGCAGTTTCTGGACCTACGAGCAAGAGTTGTTTTCTGCTAAGGAGAGTCACTATTGCGCTCCCATTGCCATACACAGTGCAAATAGCCCTTGCGTCTGTTCCCAGCAAGTGCAGTGTATTGGACTGAAGAGAAGCTACTGTTCTTGTCAGTTTCCTAAGCAGAGTTGAACTAGATATGCCCCGTGTGTGTAGGAAGCACAGTTCTTTTGTTCTGAGCAAGCTCACTGTTCTGGCCCTATAGGAAACACAGGAGAGTAGAAGAGTGCTGTTTTCTCAAAAGCAGAGTGTGTTTCTTGTAAGGCGAGCTAGCGTTTGTTTCCCAGTCCTAAACGGAGTTGAATCCCATGCAGTTTCTGGTCCTACGAGCAAGAGTTGTTTTCTGCTAAGAAGAGTCACTATTGCGCTCCCATTGCCATACACAGTGCAAATAGCACTTGCGTCTGTTCCCAGCAAGTGCAGTGTATTGGACTGAAGAGAAGCTACTGTTCTTGTCAGTTTCCTAAGCAGAGTTGAACTAGATATGCCCCGTGTGTGTAGGAAGCACAGTTCTTTTGTTCTGAGCAAGCTCACTGTTCTGGCCCTATAGGAAACACAGGAGAGTAGAAGAGTGCTGTTTTCTCAAAAGCAGAGTGTGTTTCTTGTAAGGCGAGCTAGCGTTTGTTTCCCAGTCCTAAACGGAGTTGAATCCCATGCAGTTTCTGGTCCTACGAGCAAGAGTTGTTTTCTGCTAAGTAGAGTCACTATTTCGCTCCCATTGCCACACACAGTGCAAATAGCACTTGCGTCTGTTCCCAGCAAGTGCAGTGTATTGGACTGAAGAGAAGCTACTGTTCTTGTCAGTTTCCTAAGCAGAGTTGAACTAGATATGCCCCGTGTGTGTAGGAAGCACAGTTCTTTTGTTCTGAGCAAGCTCACTGTTCTGGCCCTATAGGAAACACAGGAGAGTAGAAGAGTGCTGTTTTCTCAAAAGCAGAGTGTGTTTCTTGTAAGGCGAGCTAGCGTTTGTTTCCCAGTCCTAAACGGAGTTGAATCCCATGCAGTTTCTGGTCCTACGAGCAAGAGTTGTTTTCTGCTAAGGAGAGTCACTATTGCGCTCCCATTGCCATACACAGTGCAAATAGCACTTGCGTCTGTTCCCAGCAAGTGCAGTGTATTGGACTGAAGAGAAGCTACTGTTCTTGTCAGTTTCCTAAGCAGAGTTGAACTAGATATGCCCCGTGTGTGTAGGAAGCACAGTTCTTTTGTTCTGAGCAAGCTCACTGTTCTGGCCCTATAGGAAACACAGGAGCGTAGAAGAGTGCTGTTTTCTCAAAAGCAGAGTGTGTTTCTTGTAAGGCGAGCTAGCGTTTGTTTCCCAGTCCTAAACGGAGTTGAATCCCATGCAGTTTCTGGACCTACGAGCAAGAGTTGTTTTCTGCTAAGGAGAGTCACTATTGCGCTCCCATTGCCATACACAGTGCAAATAGCACTTGCGTCTGTTCCCAGCAAGTGCAGTGTATTGGACTGAAGAGAAGCTACTGTTCTTGTCAGTTTCCTAAGCAGAGTTGAACTAGATATGCCCCGTGTGTGTAGGAAGCACAGTTCTTTTGTTCTGAGCAAGCTCACTGTTCTGGCCCTATAGGAAACACAGGAGAGTAGAAGAGTGCTGTTTTCTCAAAAGCAGAGTGTGTTTCTTGTAAGGCGAGCTAGCGTTTGTTTCCCAGTCCTAAACGGAGTTGAATCCCATGCAGTTTCTGGTCCTACGAGCAAGAGTTGTTTTCTGCTAAGAAGAGTCACTATTGCGCTCCCATTGCCATACACAGTGCAAATAGCACTTGCGTCTGTTCCCAGCAAGTGCAGTGTATTGGACTGAAGAGAAGCTACTGTTCTTGTCAGTTTCCTAAGCAGAGTTGAACTAGATATGCCCCGTGTGTGTAGGAAGCACAGTTCTTTTGTTCTGAGCAAGCTCACTGTTCTGGCCCTATAGGAAACACAGGAGAGTAGAAGAGTGCTGTTTTCTCAAAAGCAGAGTGTGTTTCTTGTAAGGCGAGCTAGCGTTTGTTTCCCAGTCCTAAACGGAGTTGAATCCCATGCAGTTTCTGGTCCTACGAGCAAGAGTTGTTTTCTGCTAAGGAGAGTCACTATTGCGCTCCCATTGCCATACACAGTGCAAATAGCACTTGCGTCTGTTCCCAGCAAGTGCAGTGTATTGGACTGAAGAGAAGCTACTGTTCTTGTCAGTTTCCTAAGCAGAGTTGAACTAGATATGCCCCGTGTGTGTAGGAAGCACAGTTCTTTTGTTCTGAGCAAGCTCACTGTTCTGGCCCTATAGGAAACACAGGAGAGTAGAAGAGTGCTGTTTTCTCAAAAGCAGAGTGTGTTTCTTGTAAGGCGAGCTAGCGTTTGTTTCCCAGTCCTAAACGGAGTTGAATCCCATGCAGTTTCTGGTCCTACGAGCAAGAGTTGTTTTCTGCTAAGAAGAGTCACTATTGTGCTCCCATTGCCACACACAGTGCAAATAGCACTTGCGTCTGTTCCCAGCAAGTGCAGTGTATTGGACTGAAGAGAAGCTACTGTTCTTGTCAGTTTCCTAAGCAGAGTTGAACTAGATATGCCCCGTGTGTGTAGGAAGCACAGTTCTTTTGTTCTGAGCAAGCTCACTGTTCTGGCCCTATAGGAAACACAGGAGAGTAGAAGAGTGCTGTTTTCTCAAAAGCAGAGTGTGTTTCTTGTAAGGCGAGCTAGCGTTTGTTTCCCAGTCCTAAACGGAGTTGAATCCCATGCAGTTTCTGGTCCTACGAGCAAGAGTTGTTTTCTGCTAAGGAGAGTCACTATTGCGCTCCCATTGCCATACACAGTGCAAATAGCACTTGCGTCTGTTCCCAGCAAGTGCAGTGTATTGGACTGAAGAGAAGCTACTGTTCTTGTCAGTTTCCTAAGCAGAGTTGAACTAGATATGCCCCGTGTGTGTAGGAAGCACAGTTCTTTTGTTCTGAGCAAGCTCACTGTTCTGGCCCTATAGGAAACACAGGAGAGTAGAAGAGTGCTGTTTTCTCAAAAGCAGAGTGTGTTTCTTGTAAGGCGAGCTAGCATTTGTTTCCCAGTCCTAAATGGAGTTGAATCCCATGCAGTTTCTGGTCCTTCGAGCAAGAGTTGTTTTCTGCTAAGGAGAGTCACTATTGCGCTCCCATTGCCATACACAGTGCAAATAGCACTTGCGTCTGTTCCCAGCAAGTGCAGTGTATTGGACTGAAGAGAAGCTACTGTTCTTGTCAGTTTCCTAAGCAGAGTTGAACTAGATATGCCCCGTGTGTGTAGGAAGCACAGTTCTTTTGTTCTGAGCAAGCTCACTGTTCTGGCCCTATAGGAAACACAGGAGAGTAGAAGAGTGCTGTTTTCTCAAGCAGAGTGTGTTTCTTGTAAGGCGAGCTAGCGTTTGTTTCCCAGTCCTAAACGGAGTTGAATCCCATGCAGTTTCTGGTCCTACGAGCAAGAGTTGTTTTCTGCTAAGAAGAGTCACTATTGCGCTCCCATTGCCACACACAGTGCAAATAGCACTTGCGTCTGTTCCCAGCAAGTGCAGTGTATTGGACTGAAGAGAAGCTACTGTTCTTGTCAGTTTCCTAAGCAGAGTTGAACTAGATATGCCCCGTGAGTGTAGGAAGCACAGTTCTTTTGTTCTGAGCAAGCTCACTGTTCTGGCCCTATAGGAAACACAGGAGAGTAGAAGAGTGCTGTTTTCTCAAAAGCAGAGTGTGTTTCTTGTAAGGCGAGCTAGCGTTTGTTTCCCAGTCCTAAACGGAGTTGAATCCCATGCAGTTTCTGGTCCTACGAGCAAGAGTTGTTTTCTGCTAAGAAGAGTCACTATTGCGCTCCCATTGCCATACACAGTGCAAATAGCACTTGCGTCTGTTCCCAGCAAGTGCAGTGTATTGGACTGAAGAGAAGCTACTGTTCTTGTCAGTTTCCTAAGCAGAGTTGAACTAGATATGCCCCGTGTGTGTAGGAAGCACAGTTCTTTTGTTCTGAGCAAGCTCACTGTTCTGGCCCTATAGGAAACACAGGAGAGTAGAAGAGTGCTGTTTTCTCAAAAGCAGAGTGTGTTTCTTGTAAGGCGAGCTAGCGTTTGTTTCCCAGTCCTAAACGGAGTTGAATCCCATGCAGTTTCTGGTCCTACGAGCAAGAGTTGTTTTCTGCTAAGAAGAGTCACTATTTCGCTCCCATTGCCACACACAGTGCAAATAGCACTTGCGTCTGTTCCCAGCAAGTGCAGTGTATTGGACTGAAGAGAAGCTACTGTTCTTGTCAGTTTCCTAAGCAGAGTTGAACTAGATATGCCCCGTGTGTGTAGGAAGCACAGTTCTTTTGTTCTGAGCAAGCTCACTGTTCTGGCCCTATAGGAAACACAGGAGAGTAGAAGAGTGCTGTTTTCTCAAAAGCAGAGTGTGTTTCTTGTAAGGCGAGCTAGCGTTTGTTTCCCAGTCCTAAACGGAGTTGAATCCCATGCAGTTTCTGGTCCTACGAGCAAGAGTTGTTTTCTGCTAAGGAGAGTCACTATTGCGCTCCCATTGCCATACACAGTGCAAATAGCACTTGCGTCTGTTCCCAGCAAGTGCAGTGTATTGGACTGAAGAGAAGCTACTGTTCTTGTCAGTTTCCTAAGCAGAGTTGAACTAGATATGCCCCGTGTGTGTAGGAAGCACAGTTCTTTTGTTCTGAGCAAGCTCACTGTTCTGGCCCTATAGGAAACACAGGAGAGTAGAAGAGTGCTGTTTTCTCAAAAGCAGAGTGTGTTTCTTGTAAGGCGAGCTAGCGTTTGTTTCCCAGTCCTAAACGGAGTTGAATCCCATGCAGTTTCTGGTCCTACGAGCAAGAGTTGTTTTCTGCTAAGAAGAGTCACTATTGCGCTCCCATTGCCATACACAGTGCAAATAGCACTTGCGTCTGTTCCCAGCAAGTGCAGTGTATTGGACTGAAGAGAAGCTACTGTTCTTGTCAGTTTCCTAAGCAGAGTTGAACTAGATATGCCCCGTGTGTGTAGGAAGCACAGTTCTTTTGTTCTGAGCAAGCTCACTGTTCTGGCCCTATAGGAAACACAGGAGAGTAGAAGAGTGCTGTTTTCTCAAAAGCAGAGTGTGTTTCTTGTAAGGCGAGCTAGCATTTGTTTCCCAGTCCTAAATGGAGTTGAATCCCATGCAGTTTCTGGTCCTTCGAGCAAGAGTTGTTTTCTGCTAAGGAGAGTCACTATTGCGCTCCCATTGCCATACACAGTGCAAATAGCACTTGCGTCTGTTCCCAGCAAGTGCAGTGTATTGGACTGAAGAGAAGCTACTGTTCTTGTCAGTTTCCTAAGCAGAGTTGAACTAGATATGCCCCGTGTGTGTAGGAAGCACAGTTCTTTTGTTCTAAGCAAGCTCACTGTTCTGGCCCTATAGGAAACACAGGAGAGTAGAAGAGTGCTGTTTTCTCAAAAGCAGAGTGTGTTTCTTGTAAGGCGAGCTAGCGTTTGTTTCCCAGTCCTAAACGGAGTTGAATCCCATGCAGTTTCTGGTCCTACGAGCAAGAGTTGTTTTCTGCTAAGGAGAGTCACTATTGCGCTCCCATTGCCATACACAGTGCAAATAGCACTTGCGTCTGTTCCCAGCAAGTGCAGTGTATTGGACTGAAGAGAAGCTACTGTTCTTGTCAGTTTCCTAAGCAGAGTTGAACTAGATATGCCCCGTGTGTGTAGGAAGCACAGTTCTTTTGTTCTGAGCAAGCTCACTGTTCTGGCCCTATAGGAAACACAGGAGAGTAGAAGAGTGCTGTTTTCTCAAAAGCAGAGTGTGTTTCTTGTAAGGCGAGCTAGCGTTTGTTTCCCAGTCCTAAACGGAGTTGAATCCCATGCAGTTTCTGGTCCTACGAGCAAGAGTTGTTTTCTGCTAAGAAG
>NW_026737959.1:0-28872 GCF_949786415.1 Peromyscus eremicus
AAATGCTAGCTCGCCTTACAAGAAACACACTCTGCTTTTGAGAAAAGAGCACTCTTCTACTCTACTCTGTTTCCTATGGGTTCGATCAGTGAGCTTACAGTACAAAAGAACTGGGCTTCCTACAAACACGGGCCATATCTAGTTCAACTCTGCTTAGGAAACTGACAAGAACAGTAGCTCCTCTTCAGTCCAATACACTGTACTTGATGGGAACAGACGCGAGTCCTCTTTGCACTGTGTGTGGCAATGGGAGCGCAATAGTGACTTTCCTTACCAGAAAACAACTCTAGCTCGTAGGACCAAAAACTGCATGTGATTCAACTCAATTTAGGACAGGGAAACAAACGCTAGCTCGCCTTACAAGAAAAACACTCTGCTTTTGAGAAAAGAGCACTCTTCTACTCTACTGTGTTTCCTATAGGGCCAAAAGAGTGAGCTTGCTCAGAACAAAAGAACTGTGCTTCCTACACACACGGCCATATCTAGTTCAATTCTGCTTAGGAAACTGAGAAGAACAGTAGCTCCTCTTCAGTCCAATACACTGTACATGCTGGGAACAGACGCCAGTGCTATTTGCCCTGTGTATGACATTGGGAGTGCAATAGTGACTCTTCTCACCAGAAAACAACTCTTGCTCATAGGATAAAAAACTGCATGTGATTCAACTCCATTTAGGACTGGGAAACAAACGCTAGCTGGCCTTACAAGAAACAAACTCTGCTTTTGAGAAAACATCACTCTTCTACTCTACTGTGTTTTTTAAAGGGCAGAACAGTGAGCTTGCTCAGAACAAAAGAACTGTGCTTCCTACACACATGGCCATATCTAGTTCAATTCTGCTTAGGAAACTGACAAGAACAGTAGATCTTTTTCAGTCCAATAAACTGTACATGCTGGGAACAGACGCCAGTGCAATTTGCCTTGTATATGACAATGGGAGCACAATAGTGACTCTTTTTAATAGAAAACAACTCTTGCTCGTAGGACCAAAAACTGGATGTGATTCAACTCCATTTAGGACTGGGAAACAAATGCTAGCTCGCCTTACAAGAAACACACTCTGTTTTTGAGAAAAGGGCACTCTTCTACTCTACTGTGTTTCCTATGGGTTCGATCAGTGAGCTTACAGTAGAAAAGAACTGTCCTTCCTACACACACGGGCCATATCTAGTTCAACTCTGCTTAGGAAACTGACAAGAACAGTAGCTCCTCTTCAGTCCAATACACTGTAATTGATGGGAACAGACGCGAGTCCTCTTTGCACTGTGTGTGGCAATGGGAGCGCAATAGTGACTTTCCTTACCAGAAAACAACGCTTGCTCGTAGGATCAAAAAATGCATGTGATTCAACTCCATTTAGGACTGGGAAACAAATGCTAGCTCCCCTTACAAGAAACACACTCTGCTTTTGAGAAAAGATCACTCTTCTACTCTACGGTATTTCCTATAGGGTCAGAACAGTGAGCTTACTCAGAACAAAAGAACTGTGCTTCCTACAAACATGGCCATACCTAGTTCAATTCTGCTGAGGAAACTGACAAGAACAGTAGCTCCTCTTCAGTCCAATACACTGTACTTGCTGGGAACAGACGCGAGAGCTATTTGCACTGTATATGGCATATGGAGCGCAATAGTGACTCTTCTACCAGTTAACATCTCTTGCTCGTAGGACCAGAAACTACATGGGATTCAACTCCATTTCAGACTGGGAAACAAGCACTAGTTCGCCTTACAAGAAACACACTCTGCTTTTGAGAAAAGAGCACTCTTCTACTCTACTGTGTTTCCTATAGGGCCAAAAGAGTGAGCTTGCTCAGAACAAAAGAACTGTGCTTCCTACACACAGGGGCCATATCTAGTTCAACTCTGCTTAGGAAACTGACAAGAACAGTAGCTCTTCTTCAGTCCAATACACTGTACTTGATGGGAACAGACGCGAGTCTTCTTTGCACTGTGTGTGGCAATGGGAGCGCAATAGTGACTTTCCTTACCAGAAAACAACTCTAGCTCGTAGGACCAAAAACTGCATGTGATTCAACTCCATTTAGGACTGCGAAACAAACGCTATCTCGCCTTACAAGAAACACACTCTGCTTTTGAGAAAAAAGCACTCTTCTACTCTACTGTGTTTCCTATAGGGCCAAAACAGTGAGCTTGCTCAGAACAAAAGAACTGTGCTTCCTACACACACGGCCATATCTAGTTCAATTCTGCTTAGGAAACTGACAAGAACAGTAGATCCTCTTCAGTCCAATACACTGTACATCCTGGGAACAGACGCCAGTGCTATTTGCCCTGTGTATGACAATGGGAGCACAATAGTGACTCTTCTTACCAGAATATAACTCTTGCTCGTAGGACCAGAAACTGCATGTGATTCAACTCTATTTAGGACTGGGAAACTAAAACTAACTCGCCTTACAAGAAGCACACTCTGCTTTTGAGAAATGAGCACTCTTCTACTCTACTCTGTTTCCTTTGTGTTCGATTAGTGAGTTTACAGTTCAAAATAACTGGGCTTCCTACACACACGGGCCATATCTAGTTCAACTCTGCTTAGGAAACTGACAAGAACAGTAGCTCCTCTTCAGTCCAATACACTGTACTTGCTGGGAACAGACGCCAGTGCTATTTGCACTGTGTATGACAATGGGAGCACAATAGTGACTTTCCATACCAAAAAACAACTCTAGCTCGTAGGACCAAAAACTGCATGTGATTCAACTCCATTTAGGACTGGGAACCAAACACTAGCTCGCCTTACAAGAAGCACACTCTGCTTTTGAGAAAAGAGCACTCTTCTACTCTACTCTGTTTCCTATAGGGCCAGAATAGTGAGCTTGCTCAGAACAAAAGAACTGTGCTTCCCACACACAGGGGCCATATCTAGTTCAACTCTGCTTAGGAAACTGAGAAGAAAGGTGGTTCACCTTCAGTCCAATACAGTGTACTTGCTGGGATTAGATGCGAGTGCTATTTGCACTATGTATGGCAATGGGAGCTCATTAGTGACTTTCCTTACCAGAAAACAACTCTAGCTCGTAGGACCAAAAACTGCATGAGATTCAACTCCATTTAGGACTGCGAAACAAACGCTAGCTCGCCTTACTAGAAACACACTCTGCTTTTGAGAAAAGAGCACTCTTCTACTCTACTGTGTTTCCTACAGGGCCAAAACAGTGAGCTTGCTCAGAATAAAGGAACTGTGCTTCCTACACACACGGCCATATCTAGTTCAATTCTGCAAAGGAAACTGACATGAACAGTAGATCCTCTTCCGTCCCATACACTGTACTTGCTGGGAACAGACGCCAGTGCTATTTGCCCTGTGTATGACAATGGGAGCACAATAGTGACTCTTCTTACCAGAAAACAACTCTTGCTCTTAGGACCAGAAACTGTATGTGATTCAACTCCATTTCTGACTGGGAAACAAACGCTCGCTTGCTTTACAAGAAAAACACTCTGCTTTTGAGAAAAGAGCAGTCTTCTACTCTACTGTGTTTCCTATAGGGCCAGAATAGTGAGCTTGCTCAGAACAAAAGAACTGTGCTTCCTACACTCACGGGCTATATCTAGTCCAACTCTGCTTAGGAAACTGACAAGATCAGTAGCTCCTCTTCAGTCCAATACACTGTACATGCTGGGAACAGACGCCAGTGCTATTTGCCCTGTGTATGATAATGGGAGCGCAACAGTGACTCTTCTTACCAGAAAACAACTCTTGCTCGTAGGACCAGAAACTGCATGTGATTCAACTCCATTTAGGACTGGGAAACAAACGCTAGCTAGACTTACAAGAAACACACTCTGCTTTTGAGAAAAGAGCACTCTTCTACTCTACAGTGATTCCTATGGGGTCTGAACAGTGAGCTTGCTCAGAACAAAAGAACTGTGCTTCCTACACACACGGGCCATATCTAGTTCAACTCTGCTTAGGAAACTGACAAGAACAGTAGCTCCTCTTCAGTCCAATACACTGTACTTGATGGGAACAGACGCGAGTCCTCTTTGCACTGTGTGTGGCAATGGGAGCGCAATAGTGATTTTCCTTACCAGAAAACAACTCTTGCTCGTAGGATCAAAAACTGCATGTGATTCAACTCCATTTAGGACTGGGAAACAAACGCTAGCTCGCCTTAAAAGAAACACACTCTGCTTTTGAGAAAAGAGCACTCTTCTACTCTACTGTGTTTCCTTTAGGGCCAGAAAAGTGAGCTTACTCAGAACAAAAGAACTGTGCTTCCTACACACACGGCAATATCTATTTCAATTTTGCTTAGGAAACTGACAAGAACAGTAGCTCCTCTTCAGTCCAATACACTGTAATTGATGGGAACAGACGCGAGTCCTCTTTGCACTGTGTGTGGCAATGGGAGCGCAATAGTGATTTTCCTTACCAGAAAACAACTCTTGCTCGTAGGACCAGATACTGCATGTGATTCAACTCCATTTATAACTGGGAAACAAACGCCAGCTCGCCTTACAATAAATACACTCTGCTTTTGAGAAAACAGCACTCTTATAGTCTAATGTGTTTTTTGTAGGGCCAGAATAGTGAGCTTGCTCAGAACAAAAGAACTGTGCTTCCTACACACACCGACTATATCTAGTTCAACTCTGCTTAGGAAACTGACATGAACAGTAGCTCCTCTTCAGTCCAATACACTGTACATGCTGGGAACAGACGCCAGTGCTATTTGCCCTGTGTATGACAATGGGAGCACAATAGTGACTCTTCTTACCAGAAAACAACTCTTGCTCGTAGGACCAGACACTGCATGTGATTCAACTCCATTGAGGACTGGAAACAAACACTAGCTTGCCTTACAAGAAACACACTTTGCTTTTGAGAAAAGATCACTCTTCTACTCTACTGTGTTTCCTATAGGGCCAGAACAGTGAGCTTGCTCAGAACAAAAGAACTGTGCTTCCTTCACACACGGGCCATATCTAGTTTAACTCCGCTTAGGAAACTGACAAGAGCAGTAGCTCCTCTTCAGTCCAATACACTGTACTTTATGGGGCACAGACGCGAGAGCTATTTCCACTGTACATGGCAATGGGAGCACAATAGTGACTCTTCTTACCAGAAAACATCTCTTGCTCGTAGGACCAGAAACTGCAAGGGATTCAACTCCATTTCAGACTGGGAAAACAAACACTAGCTCGCCTTACCAAGAAACACACTCTGCTTTTGAGAAAAGAGTACTCTTCTACTCTACTGTGTTTCCTATCGGGGTCCCGAACAGTCAGCTTGCTCAGAACAAAAGAACTGTGCTTCCTACACACAGGGGCCATATCTAGTTCAACTCTGCTTAGTAAACTGGCAAGAACAGTAGCTCCTCTTCAGTCCAATACACTGTACTTGATGGGAACAGACGCGAGTCCTCTTTGCACTGTGTGTGGCAATGGGAGCGCAATAGTGACTTTCATTTACCAGAAAACAACTCTTGCTCTTAGGATCAAAAACTACATGTGATTCAACTCCATTTAGGGACTGCGAAACAAACGCTAGCTCGCCTTACAAGAAACACACTCTGCTTTTGAGAAAAGATCACTCTTCTACTCTACTGTGTTTCTTTGGGGTCCAAACAGTGAGCTTGCTCACAACAAAAGAACTGTGCTTCCTACACACACGGGCCCATATCTAGTTCAACCTCTGCTTAGGAAACTGACAAGAACAGTAGCTCCTCTTCAGTCCAATACACTGTACTTGCTGGGGAACAGACGCCAGTGCTATTTGCCGGTATATGACAATGGGGAGTTCAATATTGACTCTTCTTACCAGAAAAAAAAAAAAAACTCTTGAACATAGGACCAGAAACTGCATGTGATTCAAACTCCATTTAGGACTGCGAAAGAAACGCTACCTTGCCTTACAAGAAAAACACTCTGCTTTTTGAGAAAAGAGCACTCTTCTACTCTAATGTGTTTCCTATGGGTTCGATCAGTGAGCTTACAGTACAAAAGAACTGTGCTTCCTGCACACACGGGCCATATCTAGTTCAACTATGCTTAGGAAACTGACAAGTACAGTAGCTCCTCTTCAGTCCAATACACTGTACTTGATGGGAACAGACGCGAGTCCTCTTTGCACTGTGTGTGGCAATGGGAGCACAATAGTGATTTTCCTTACCAGAATTCCTTACCAGAAAACAACTCTTGCTCGTAGGATCAAAAACTGCATGTGATTCAACTCCATTTAGGACTGGGAAACAAATGCTAGCTCCCCTTACAAGAAACACACTCTGCTTTTGAGAAAAGAGCACTCTTCTACTCTACTGTGTTTCCTATAGGGCCAGAACAGTGAGCTTACTCAGAACAAAAGAACTGTGCTTCCTACACACACGGCCATATCTAGTTCAATTTGCTTAGGAAAACTAACAAGAACAGTAGATCCTCTTCAGTCCCATACACTGTACTGGCTGGGAACAGACGCGAGTGCTATTTGCTCTGTATATGGCAATGGGAGCGAAATAGTGACTCTTCTTACCAGAAAACAACTCTTGCTCGTAGGACCAGAAACTGCATGTGATTTAACTCCTTTTAGGATGGGAAACAAACGCTAGCTCGCCTTACAAGAAACACTCTCTGCTTTGAGAAAAGAGAACTCTTCTACTCTACTGTATTTCCTATAGGAACAGAATAGTGAGCTTGCTCAGAACAAAAGAACTGTGCTTCCTACACACACAGGCTATATCTAGTTCAACTCTGCTTAGGACACTGACAAGAACAGTAGCTCCTCTTCAGTCCAATACACTGTACTTGCTGGGAACAGACGCCAGTGCTATTTGCCATGTGTATGACAATGGGAGCTCAATAGTGACTCTTCTTACCAGAAAAAATCTCTTGCTCGTAGTACCAGAAACTGCATGTGATTCAACTCCATTTCGGACTGGGAAACAAATGCCAGCTAGCCTTAACAAGAAACACACTCTGCTTTTGAGAAAAGAGCACTCTTCTACTCTACAGTGTTTCCTATAGGGCCAAAACAGTGAGCTTGCTCAGAACAAAAGAACTGTGCTTCCTACACACACGGCCATATCTAGTTCAATTCTGCTTAGGAAACTGACAAGAACAGTAGATCCTCTTCAGTCCAATACACTGTACATCCTGGGAACAGACGCCAGTGCTATTTGCCCTGTGTATGACAATGGGAGCGCAATAGTGACACTTCTTACCAGAAAACAACTCTTGCTCGTAGAACCAGAAACTGCATGTGATTCAACTCCATTTAGGACTGGGATACAAATGCTAGCTCGCCTTACAAGAAACACACTCTGCTTTGAGAAAAGAGCACTCTTCTACTCTACTCTGTTTCCTATGGGTTCGATCAGTGAGCTTACAGTACAAAAGAACTGGGCTTCCTAAAAACACGGGCCATGTCTAGTTCAACTCTGCTTAGGAAACTGACAAGAACAGTAGCTCCTCTTCAGTCCAATACACTGTACTTGATGGGAACAGACGCGAGTCCTCTTTGCACTGTGTGTGGCAATGGGAGCGCAATAGTGACTTTCCTTACCAGAAAACAACTCTAGCTCGTAGGACCAAAAACTGCATGTGATTCAACTCAATTTAGGACTGGGAAACAAATGCTAGCTCGCCTTACGAGAAAATCACTCTGCTTTTGAGAAAAGAGCACTCTTCTACTCTACTGTGTTTCCTATAGGGTCAGAACAGTGAGCTTACTCAGAACAAAATAACTGTGCTTCCTACAAACATGGCCATATCTAGTTCAATTCTGCTGAGGAAACTGACAAGAACAGTAGCTACTCTTCAGTCCAATACACTGTACTTGCTGGGAACAGACGCGAGAGCTATTTGCACTGTATATGGCATTTGGAGCGCAATAGTGACTCTTCTACCAGTTAACATCTCTTGCCCGTAGGACCAGAAACTGCATGGGATTCAACTCCATTTCAGACTGGGAAACAAGCACTATTTCGCCTTACAAGAAACACACTCTGCTTTTGAGAAAAGAGCACTCTTCTACTCTACTGTGTTTCCTATGGGGTCCGAACAGTCAGCTTGCTCAGAACAAAAGAACTTTGCTTCCTACACACACGGGCCATATCTAGTTCAACTCTGCTTAGGAAACTGACAAGAACAGTAGCTCCTCTTCAGTCCAATACACTGTACTTGATGGGAACAGACGCGAGTCCTCTTTGCACTGTGTGTGGCAATGGGAGCGCAATAGTGACTTTACTTACCAGAAAACAACGCTTGCTCGTAGAATCAAAAAATGCATGTGATTCAACTCCATTTAGGACTGGGAAACAAATGCTAGCTCCCCTTACTAGAAACACACTCTGCTTATGAGAAAAGATCACTCTTCTACTCTACGGTATTTCCTATAGGGTCAGAACAGTGAGCTTACTCAGAACAAAATAACTGTGCTTCCTACAAACATGGCCATATCTAGTTCAATTCTGCTGAGGAAACTGACAAGAACAGTAGCTACTCTTCAGTCCAATACACTGTACTTGCTGGGAACAGACGCGAGAGCTATTTGCACTGTATATGGCATTTGGAGCACAATAGTGACTCTTCTACCAGTTAACATCTCTTGCCCGTAGGACCAGAAACTGCATGGGATTCAACTCCATTTCAGACTGGGAAACAAGCACTATTTCGCCTTACAAGAAACACACTCTGCTTTTGAGAAAAGAGCACTCTTCTACTCTACTGTGTTTCCTATGGGGTCCGAACAGTCAGCTTGCTCAGAACAAAAGAACTTTGCTTCCTACACACACGGGCCATATCTAGTTCAACTCTGCTTAGGAAACTGACAAGAACAGTAGCTCCTCTTCAGTCCAATACACTGTACTTGATGGGAACAGATGCGAGTCCTCTTTGCACTGTGTCTGGCAATGGGAGCGCATAGTGACTTTCCTTACCAGAAAACAATTCTTGCTCATAGGATCAAAAACTGCATGTGATTCAACTCCATTTAGGACTGGGAAACAAACGCTTGCTCGCCTTACAAGAAACACACTCTGCTTTTGAGAAAACATCACTCTTCTACTCTACTGTGTTTTCTATAGGGCCAGAACAGTGACCTTGCTCAGAACAAAAGAACTGTGCTTCCTACACACATGGCCATATCTAGTTCAATTCTGCTTAGGAAACTGTCAAGAACAGTAGATCTTTTTCAGTCCAATAAACTGTACATGCTGGGAACAGACGCCAGTGCAATTTGCCCTTTGTATGACAATGGGAGCACAATAGTGACTCTTTTTAATAGAAAACAACTCTTGCTCGTAGGACCAAAAACTGGATGTGATTCAACTCCATTTAGGACTGGGAAACAAATGCTAGCTTGCCTTACAAGAAACACACTCTGTTTTTGAGAAAAGGGCACTCTTCTACTCTACTGTGTTTCCTATGGGTTCGATCAGTGAGCTTACAGTAGAAAAGATCTGTCCTTCCTACACACACGGGCCATATCTAGTTCAACTCTGCTTAGGAAACTGACAAGAACAGTAGCTCCTCTTCAGTCCAATACACTGTACTTGATGGGAACAGACGCGAGTCCTCTTTGCACTGTGTGTGGCAATGGGAGCGCAATAGTGACTTTACTTACCAGAAAACAACGCTTGCTCGTAGAATCAAAAAATGCATGTGATTCAACTCCATTTAGGACTGGGAAACAAATGCTAGCTCCCCTTACTAGAAACACACTCTGCTTTTGAGAAAAGATCACTCTTCTACTCTACGGTATTTCCTATAGGGTCAGAACAGTGAGCTTACTCAGAACAAAATAACTGTGCTTCCTACAAACATGGCCATATCTAGTTCAATTCTGCTGAGGAAACTGACAAGAACAGTAGCTACTCTTCAGTCCAATACACTGTACTTGCTGGGAACAGACGCGAGAGCTATTTGCACTGTATATGGCATTTGGAGCGCAATAGTGACTCTTCTACCAGTTAACATCTCTTGCCCGTAGGACCAGAAACTGCATGGGATTCAACTCCATTTCAGACTGGGAAACAAGCACTATTTCGCCTTACAAGAAACACACTCTGCTTTTGAGAAAAGAGCACTCTTCTACTCTACTGTGTTTCCTATGGTGTCCGAACAGTCAGCTTGTTCAGAACAAAAGAACTGTGCTTCCTATACACAGGGGCCATATCTAGTTCAACTCTGCTTAGGAAACTGACAAGAACAGTAGCTCCTCTTCAGTCCAATACACTGTACTTGATGGGAACAGACGCGAGTCCTCTTTGCACTGTTTGTGGCAATGGGAGCGCAATAGTGACTTTCCTTACCAGAAAACAACTCTAGCTCGTAGGACCAAAAACTGCATGTGATTCAACTCCATTTAGGACTGGGAAACAAACGCTATCTCGCCTTACAAGAAACATACTCTGCTTTTGAGAAAAGAGCACTCTTCTACTCTACTGTGTTTCCTATAGGGCCAAAACAGTGAGCTTGCTCAGAACAAAAGAACTGTGCTTCCTACACACACGGGCCATATCTAGTTCAATTCTGCTTAGGAACCTGACAAGAACAATAGATCCTCTTCAGTCCAATACACTGTACATGCTGGGAACAGACGCCAGTGCTATTTGCCCTGTGTATGACAATGGGAGCACAATAGTGACTCTTCTTACCAGAAAACAACTCTTGCTTGTAGGACCAGAAACTGCATGTGATTCAACTCCATTTAGGACTGGGAAACTAAAACTAACTCGCCTTACAAGAAACACACTCTGCTTTTGAGAAAAGAGCACTCTTCTACTCTACTCTGTTTCCTATGTGTTCGATCAGTGAGCTTACAGTTCAAAATAACTGGGCTTCCTACACACACGGGCCATATCTAGTTCAACTCTGCTTAGGAAACTGTCAAGAACAGTAGCTCCTCTTCAGTCCAATACACTGTACTTGATGGGAACAGACGTGAGTCCTCTTTGCACTGTGTGTGGCAATGGGAGCGCAATAGTGACTTTCCTTACCAGAAAACAACTCTAGCTCGTAGGACCAAAAACTGAATGTGATTCAACTCAATCTAGGACTGGGAAACAAACACTAGCTCGCCTTACAAGAAACACTCTCTGCTTTTGAGAAAAGAGCACTCTTCTACTCTACTGTGTTTCCTATATGGCCAAAAGAGTGAGCTTGCTCAGAACAAATGAACTGTGCTTCCTACACACACGGGCCATATCTAGTTAACTCCGCTTAGGAAACTGAAAAGAACAGTAGCTCCTCTTCAGTCCAATACACTGTACTTGATGGGAACAGACGCGAGTCCTCTTTGCACTGTGTGTGGCAATGGGAGCGCAATAGTGACTTTCATTACCAGAAAACAACTCTTGCTCTTAGGATCAAAAACTACATGGGATTCAACTCCATTAAGGACTGCGAAACAAACGCTAGCTCGCCTTACAAGAAACACACTCTGCTTTTGAGAAAAGATCACTCTTCTACTCTACGGTGTTTCCTTTGGGGTCCAAACAGTGAGCTTGCTCACAACAAAAGAACTGTGCTTCCTACACACACGGGCTA
This sequence comes from Peromyscus eremicus, assembly GCF_949786415.1. Taxonomy (NCBI): domain Eukaryota; kingdom Metazoa; phylum Chordata; class Mammalia; order Rodentia; family Cricetidae; genus Peromyscus; species Peromyscus eremicus. The sequence goes on from NW_026737959.1 coordinate 11,512, forward strand.
TATCTAGTTCAACTCTGCTTAGGAAACTGACAAGAACAGTAGCTCCTCTTCAGTCCAATACACTGTACTTGCTGGGAACAGACACCAGTGCTATTTGCCCTGTGTATGACAGTGGGAGTTCAATATTGACTCTTCTTACCAGAAAAATAAAACCTCTAGAACGTAGAACCAGAAACTGCATGTGATTCAACTCCATTTAGGACTGCGAAACAAACGCTACCTTGCCTTACAGGAAAAACACTCTGCTTTTGAGAAAAGAGCACTCTTCTACTCTAATGTGTTTCCTATGGGTTTGATCAGTGAGCTTACAGTACAAAAGAACTGTGCTTCCTACACACACGGGCCATATCTAGTTCAACTCTGCTTAGGAAACTGACAAGAACAGTAGCTCCTCTTCAGTCCAATACACTGTACTTGATGGGAACAGACGCGAGTCCTCTTTGCACTGTGTGTGGCAATGGGAGCACAATAGTGATTTTCCTTACCAGAAAACAACTCTTGCTCGTAGGATCAAAAACTGCATGTGATTCAACTCCATTTAGGACTGGGAAACAAATGAAGGCTCCCCTTACAAGAAACACACTCTGCTTTTGAGAAAAGAGCACTCTTCTACTCTACTGTGTTTCCTATAGGGCCAGAACAGTGAGCTTACTCAGAACAAAAGAACTGTGCTTCCTACACACACGGCCATATCTAGTTTAATTTTGCTTAGGAAACTAACAAGAACAGTAGATCCTCTTCAGTCCCATACACTGTACTGGCTGGGAACAGACGCGAGTGCTATTTGCACTGTATATGGCAATGGGAGCGAAATAGTGACTCTTCTTACCAGAAAACAACTCTTGCTCGTAGGACCAGAAACTGCATGTGATTCAACTCCTTTTAGGATGGGAAACAAACGCTAGCTCGCCTTACAAGAAACACTCTCTGCTTTTGAGAAAAGAGAACTCTTCTACTCTACTGTATTTCCTATAGGAACAGAATAGTGAGCTTGCTCAGAACAAAAGAACTGTGCTTCCTACACACACGGGCTATATCTAGTTCAACTCTGCTTAGGACACTGACAAGAACAGTAGCTCCTCTTCAGTCCAATACACTGTACTTGCTGGGAACAGACGCCAGTGCTATTTGCCATGTGTATGACAATGGGAGCTCAATAGTGACTCTTCTTACCAGAAAAAAACTCTTGCTCGTAGTACCAGAAACTGCATGTGATTCAACTCCATTTAGGACTGCGAAACAAATGCCAGCTCGCCTTACAAGAAACACACTCTGCTTTTGAGAAAAGAGCACTCTTCTACTCTACAGTGTTTCCTATAGGGCCAAAACAGTGAGCTTGCTCAGAACAAAAGAACTGTGCTTCCTACACACACGGCCATATCTAGTTCAATTCTGCTTAGGAAACTGACAAGAACAGTAGATCCTCTTCAGTCCAATACACTGTACATCCTGGGAACAGACGCCAGTGCTATTTGCCCTGTGTATGACAATGGGAGCGCAATAGTGACTCTTCTTACCAGAAAACAACTCTTGCTCGTAGAACCAGAAACTGCATGTGATTCAACTCCATTTAGGACTGGGATACAAATGCTAGCTCGCCTTACAAGAAACACACTCTGCTTTTGAGAAAAGAGCACTCTTCTACTCTACTCTGTTTCCTATGGGTTCGATCAGTGAGCTTACAGTACAAAAGAACTGGGCTTCCTAAAAACACGGGCCATGTCTAGTTCAACTCTGCTTAGGAAACTGACAAGAACAGTAGCTCCTCTTCAGTCCAATACACTGTACTTGATGGGAACAGACGCGAGTCCTCTTTGCACTGTGTGTGGCAATGGGAGCGCAAGAGTGACTTTCCTTACCAGAAAACAACTCTAGCTCGTAGGACCAAAAACTGCATGTGATTCAACTCAATTTAGGACTGGGAAACAAACGCTAGCTCGCCTTACAAGAAAAACACTCTGCTTTTGAGAAAAGAGCACTCTTCTACTCTACTGTGTTTCCTATAGGGCCAAAAGAGTGAGCTTGCTCAGAACAAAAGAACTGTGCTTCCTACACACACGACCATATCTAGTTCAATTCTGTTTAGGAAACTGACAAGAACAGTAGCTCCTCTTCAGTCAAATACACTGTACATGCTGGGAACAGACGCCAGTGCTATTTGCCCTGTGTATGACAATGGGAGTGCAATAGTGACTCTTCTTACCAGAAAACAGCTCTTGCTCGTAGGACCAGAAACTGCATGTGATTCAACTCCATTTAGGACTGGAAAACAAATGCTAGCTCGCCTTACAAGAAACACACTCTGCTTCTCAGAAAAGTGCACTCTTCTACTCTACTGTGTTTCCTATAGTGCCAGAATAGTGAGCTTGCTCAGAACAAAAGAACTGTGCTTCCTACACACACGGGCCATATCTAGTTTAACTCCGCTTAGGAAACTGACAAGAACAGTAGCTCCTCTTCAGTCCAATACACTGTACTTGCTGGGAACAACGCGAGAGCTATTTGCACTGTATATGGCAATGGGAGGGCAATAGTGACTCTTCTTACCAGTTAACATCCCTTGCTCGTAGGACCAGAAACTGCATGGGATTCAACTCCATTTCAGACTGGGAAACATGCTCTAGTTCGCCTTACAAGAAACACACTCTGCTTTGGGAAAAGAGCACTCTTCTACTCTACTGTGTTTCCTATAGGGCCAGAATAGTTAGCTTGCTCAGAACAAAAGAACTGTGCTTCCTACACACACGGGCTATATCTGGTTCAACTCTGCTTAGGAAACTGACAAGAACAGTAGCTCCTCTTCAGTCCAATACACTGTACATGCTGGGAACAGACGCCAGTGCTATTTGCCCTGTGTATGATAATGGGAGCGCAATAGTGACTCTTCTTACCAGAAAACAACTCTTGCTCGTAGGACCAGACACTGCATGTGATTCAACTCCATTTATAACTGGGAAACAAACGCTAGCTCGCCTTACAATAAACACACTCTGCTTTTGAGAAAACAGCAATCTTCTAGTAAATATGTTTCCTTTGGGGTCCAAACAGTGAGCTTGCTCAGAACAAAAGAACTGTGCTTCCTACACACAGGGGCCATATCCAGTTCAATTCTGCTTAGGAAACTGAGAAGAACAGTAGCTCATCTTCAGTCCAGTACAGTGTACTTGCTGGGAAAAGACGCGAGTGCTATTTGCAATATGTATGGCAATGGGAGCTCAATAGTGACTTTCCTTACCAGAAAACAACTCTTGCTCGTAGTATCAAAAACTGCATGTGATTCAACTCCATTTAGGACTGGGCAACAAACGCTAGCTTGCCTTACAAGAAACACACTCTGCTTTTGAGAAAAGATCACTATTCTACTCTATTTTGGTTTCTATAGGGCCAGAACAGTGAGCTTGCTCAGAACAAAAGAACTGTGCCTCCTACACAAACGGCCATATCTATTTCAATTCTGCTTAGGAAACTGACAAGAACAGTAGATCCTCTTCCGTCCCATACACTGTACTTGCTGGGAACAGACGCCAGTGCTATTTGCCCTGTGTATGACAATGGGAGCACAACAGTGACTCTTCTTACCAGAAAACAACTCTTGCTCGTAGGACCAGAAACTGCATGTGATTCAACTCCATTTAGGACTGGGAAACAAACGCTAGCTCGCTTTACAAGAAAAACACTCTGCTTTGAGAAGAGCACTCTTCTACTCTACTGTGTTTCCTATAGGGCCAGAATAGTTAGCTTGCTCAGAACAAAAGAACTGTGCTTCCTACACACACGGGCTATATCTAGTTCAATTCTGCTTAGGAAACTGACAAGAACAGTAGCTCCTCTTCAGTCCAATACACTGTACATGCTGGGATCAGACGCCAGTGCTATTTGCCCTGTGTATGATAATGGGAGCGCAATAGTGACTCTTCTTACCAGAAAACACTTCTTTCTCGTAGGACCAGAAACTGCATGTGATTCAACTCCATTTATATCTGGGAAACAAACACTAGCTTGCCTTACAAGAAACACACTCTGCTTTTGAGAAAAGAGCACTCTTCTAGTCTAATGTGATTTTTGTAAGGCCAGAATAGTGAGCTTGCTCAGAACAAAAGAACTGTGCTTCCTACACACACCGACTATATCTAGTTCAACTCTGCTTAGGAAACTGACGTGAACAGTAGCTCCTCTTCAGTCCAATACACTGTACATGCTGGGAACAGACGCCAGTGCTATTTGCCCTGTGTATGACAATCGGAGCGCAATAGTGACTCTTCTTACCAGAAAACAACTCTTGCTCGTAGGACCAGACACTGCATGTGATTCAACTCCATTTAGGACTGGGAAACAAACACTAGCTTGCCTTACAAGAAACACACTTTGCTTTTGAGAAAAGATCACTCTTCTACTCTACTGTGTTTCCTATAGGGCCAGAATAGTTAGCTTGCTCAGAACAAAAGAACTGTGCTTCCTACAGACACGGGCTATATCTAGTTCAACTCTGCTTAGGAAACTGACAAGAACAGTAGCTCCTCTTCAGTCCAATACACTGTACATGCTGGGAACAGACGCCAGTGCTTTTTGCCCTGTGTATGATAATGGGAGCGCAATAGTGACTCTTCTTACCAGAAAACAACTCTTGCTCGTAGGACCAGACACTGCATGTGATTCAACTCCATTTATAACTGGGAAACAAATGCTAGCTCACCTTACAATAAACACACTCTGCTTTTGAGAGAACAGCACTCTTCTAGTCTAATATGTTTCCTTTGGGGTCCAAACAGTGAGCTTGCTCAGAACAAAAGAACTGTGCTTCCTACACACAGGGGCCATATCCAGTTCAATTCTGCTTAGGAAACTGACAAGAACAGTAGATCCTCTTCAGTCCAATACACTGTACATGCAGGGAACAGATGCTAGTGCTATTTGCAATGTGTATGACAATGGGACCGCAATAGTGACTCTTCTTACCAGAAAACATCTCTTGCTCATAGGACCACAAACCGCATGTGATTCAACTCCATTTAGGACTGCGAAACAAACGCTAGCTCGCCTTACAAGAAACACACTCTCCTTTTGAGAAAAGAGCACTCTTCTACTCTACTGTGATTCCTTTGGGGTCCAAACAGTGAGCTTGCTCAGAACAAAAGAACTGTGCTTCCTACACACACGGGCTATATCTAGTTCAACTCTGCTTAGGAACCTGACAAGAACAGTAGCTCCTCTTCAGTCCAATACACTGTACTTGCTGGGAACAGAAGCCAGTGCTATTTGCCCTGTGTATGACAAGGGGAGTTCAATATTGACTCTTCTTACCAGAAAAAAAAACTCTTGATCGTAGGACCAAAAACTGCATGTGATTCTACTCCATTTAGGACTGCGAAACAAACGCTAGCTCGACTTACAGGAAACACACTCTGCTTTTGAAAAAAGAACACTCTTCTACTCTACTGTGTTTCCTATAGGGCCAGAATAGTGAGCTTGCTCAGAACAAAATAACTGTGCTTCCTACACACAGGGGCCATATCTAGTTCAACTCTGCTTAGGAAACTGAGAAGAACAGTACCTCCTCTTCAGTCCAGTACAGTGTACTTGCTGGGAACAGACGCGAGTGCTATTTGCAATATGTATGGCAATGGGAGCTCAATAGTGACTTTCCTTACCAGAAAACAACTCTTGCTCGTAGTATCAAAAACTGCATGTGATTCAACTCCCTTTAGGACTGGGCAACAAACGCTAGCTTGCCTTACAAGAAACACACTCTGCTTTTGAGAAAAGATCACTATTCTACTCTATTTTGGTTTCTATAGGGCCAGAACAGTGAGCTTGCTCAGAACAAAAGAACTGTGCTTCCTACACACACGGGACATATCCAGTTCAATTCTGCTTAGGAAACTGACAAGAACAGTAGATCCTCTTCAGTCCAAAACACTGTACATGCAGGGGAAAGATGCTAGTGCTATTTGCAATGTGTACGACAATGGGACCGCAATAGTGACTCTTCTTACCAGAAAACATCTCTTGCTCATAGGACCACAAACTGCATGTGATTCAACTCCATTTAGGACTGCGAAACAAACGCTAGCTCGCCTTACAAGAAACACACTCTGCTTTTGGGAAAAGAGCACTCTTCTACTCTACTGTGTTTCCTTTGTGGTCCAAACAGTGAGCTTGCTCAGAACAAAAGTACTGTGCTTCTTACACACACGGGCTATATCTTCTTCAACTCTGCATAAGAAAATGACAAGAACAGTAGCTCCTCTTCAGTCCAATACACTGTACTTGATGGGAACAGACGCCAGTGCTATTTGCCCTGTGTATGACAAAGGGAATTCAATAGTGACTCTTCTTACCAGAAAAAAAAACTCTTGATCGTAGGACCAGAAACTGCATGTGATTCAACTCCATTTAGGACTGCGCAACAAACGCTAGCTTGCCTTACAAGAAAAACACTCTGCTTTTGAGAAAAGCGCACTCTTCTACTCTAATGTGTTTCCTATGGGTTCGATCAGTGAGCTTATAGTACAAAAGAACTGTGCTTCCTACACACACGGGCCATATCTAGTTCAACTCTGCTTAGGAAACTGACAAGAACAGTAGCTCCTCTTCAGTCCAATACACTGTACTTGATGGGAACAGACGCGAGTCCTCTTTGCACTGTGTGTGGCAATGGGAGCGCAATAGTGATTTTCCTTACCAGAAAACAACTCTTGCTCTTAGGATCAAAAACTGCATGTGATTCAACTCCATTTAGGACTGGGAAACAAATGCTAGCTCCGCTTACAAGAAACACACTCTGCTTTTGGGAAAAGATCACTCTTCTTTACTGTGTTTCCTATAGGGCCAGAACAGTGAGCTTGCTCAGAACAAAAGAACTGTGCTTCCTACACACACGGGACATATCTATTTCAACTCTGCTTAGGAAACTGACAAGAACAGTAGCTCCTCTTCAGTCCAATACACTGTATATTCTGGGAACAGATGCCAGTGCTATTTGCCCTGTGTATGATAATGGGAGTGCAATAGTGACTCTTCTTACCAGAAAACAACTCTTGCTCATAGGACCAGAAAATGCACGTGATCCAACTCCATTTATAACTGGGAAACAAACGCTAGCGCGCCTTACAATAAACAAACTCTGCTTTTGAGAAAAGAGCACTCTTTTAGTCTAATGTGTTTTTTTGCAGGGCCAGAATAGTGAGCTTGCTCAGAACAAAAGAACTGTGCTTCCAACACACACCGACTATATCTAGTTCAACTCTGCTTAGAAAACTGACAAGAACAGTACATCCTCTTCAGTCCAATACACTGTACATGCTGGGAACAGACGCCAGTGCTATTTGCCCTGTGTATGACAATGGGAGCGCAATAGTGACTCTTCTTACAAGAAAAACAACTCTTGCTCGTAGGACCAGAAACTGCATGTGATTCAACTCCATTTAGGACTGTGCAACAAACGCTAGCTTGCCTTACAAGAAAAACACTCTGCTTTTGATAAAAGGGCACTCTTCTACTCTAATGTGTTTCCTATGGGTTCGATCAGTGAGCTTACAGTACAAAAGAACTGTGCTTCCTACACACACGGGCCATATCTAGTTCAAATCTGCTTAGGAAACTGACAAGAACAGTAGCTCCTCTTCAGTCCAATACACTGAACTTGATGGGAACAGACGCGAGTCCTCTTTGCACTGTGTGTGGCAATGGGAGCGCAATAGTGATTTTCCTTACCAGAAAACAACTCTTGCTCGTAGGATCAAAAACTGCATGTGATTCAACTACATTTAGGACTGGGAAACAAATGCTAGGTCCCCTTACACGAAACACACTCTGCTTTTGAGAAAAGATCAGTCTTCTAATCTACTGTGTTTCCTATAGGGCCAGAACAGTGAGCTTACTCAGAACAAAAGAACTGTGCTTCCTACACACACGGCCATATCTAGTTCAATTTTGCTTAGGAAACTAACAAGAACAGTAGATCCTCTTCAGTCCCATACACTGTACTTGCTGGGAACAGACGCGAGTGCTATTTGCACTGTATATGGCAATGGGAGCGAAATAGTGACTCTTCTTACCAGAAAACAACTCTTGCTCATAGGACCAGAAACTGCATGTGATTCAACTCCTTTTAGGACGGGAAACAAGCGTTAGCTCGCCTTACAAGAAACACTCTCTGCTTTTGAGAAAAGAGCACTCTTCTACTCTAAAGTATTTCCTATAGGACCAGAATAGTGAGCTTGCTCACAACAAAAGAACTGTGCTTCCTACACACACGGGCTATATCTAGTTCAACTCTGCTTAGGGAACTGACAAAAACAGTAGCTCCTCTTCAGTCCAATACACTGTACTTGGTGGGAACAGACGCCAGTGCTATTTGCCCTGTGTATGACAACGGGAGCTCAATAGTGACTCTTCTTACCAGAAAACAACTCTTGCTCTTAGGACCAGACACTGCATGTGATTCAACTCCATTTAGGACTGCGAAACAAACACCAGCTTGCCTTACAAGAAACACACTTTGCTTTTGAGAAATGATCACTCTTATAATCTACTGTTTTTCCTATAGGGCCAGAACAGTGAGCTTGCTCAGAACAAAAGAACTGTGCTTACTACACACACGGCCATATCTAGTTTAACTCCACTTAGGAAACTGACAAGAACAGTAGCTCCTCTTCAGTCCAATACACTGTACTTGATGGGAACAGACGCGAGTCCTCTTTGCACTGTGTGTGGCAATGGGAGCACAATAGTGATTTTCCTTACCAGAAAACAACTTATGCTCATAGGATCAAAAACTGCATGTGATTCAACTCCATTTAGGACTGGGAACCAAACGCTAGCTCGCCTTACAAGAAACACACTCTGCTTTTGAGAAAAGATCACTCTTCTACTCTACTGTGTTTACTATGGGGTCCGAACAGTGAGCTTGCTCAGAACAAAAGAACTGTGCTTCCTACACACACGGGCCATGTCTAGTTCAACTCTGCTTACCAAACTGACAAGAACAGTAGCTCCTTTTGAGGCCAATACACTGTACATGCTGGGAACAGACGCCAGTGCTATTTGCACTGTGTATGGCAATGGGAGCACAATAGTGACTTTCCTTACCAGAAAACAACTCTTGCTCGTAGGATCAAAAACTGCATGTGATTCAACTACATGTAGGACTAGGAAACAAATGCTAGCTCGCATTACAAGAAACACACTCTGATTTGAGAAAAGAGCACTCTTCTACTCTACTGTGATTCTTTTAGGGCCAGAATAGTGAGCTTACTCAGAACAAAGAACTGTGCTCCCTACACACACGGGTTATATCTAGTTCAACTCTGCTTAGGAAACTGACAAGAACAGAGCTCCTCTTCAGTCCAATCAATACACTCTACTTGCTAGGAACAGACGCCAGTGCTATTTGCCCAGTGAATGACAATGGGAGCGCAATAGTGACTTTCCCTACCAGAAAAAAACTCTTGCTCGTAGGACCAGAAACTGCATGTGACTCAACTCCTTTTAAGACTGGGAAACAAACGCTAGCTTGTCTTACAAGAAACACACTCTGCTTTTGAGAAAAGAGCACTCTTCTAGTCTAATGTGTTTTTTTGTAGGGCCAGAATAGTGAGCTTGCTCAGAACAAAAGAACTGTGCTTCCTACACACACCGACTATATCTAGTTCAACTCTGCTTAGGAAACTGACAAGAACAGTAGATCCTCTTCAGTCCAATACACTGTACATGCTGGGAACAGACGCGAGTGCTATTTGCCCTGTGTATGAAAATGGGAGCACAATAGTGACTCTTCTTACCAGAAAACAACTCTTGCTCATAGGACCAGAAACTGCATGTGATTCAACTCCATTTAGGACTGGGAAACAAACGCTAGCTCGCCTTACAAGAAACACACTCTGCTTTTGAGAAAAGAGCACTCTTCTACTCTACTGTGTTTCCTATAGGGCCAGAACAGTGAGCTTGCTCAGAACAAAAGAACTGTGCTTCCTACACACATGGCCATGTCTAGTTCAACTCTGCTTAGCAAACTGACAAGAACAGTAGCTCCTTTTGAGGCTAATACACTGTACATGCTGGGAACAGACGCCAGTGCTATTTGCACTGTGTATGGCAATGGGAGCGCAATATTGACTTTCCCTACCAGAAAAAAGCTCTTGCTCATAGGAACGAAACTGCATGTGATTCAACTACATGTAAGACTGGGAAACAAATGCTAGCTCGCATTACAAGAAACACACTCTGATTTGAGAAAAGAGCACTCTTCTACTCTACTGTGATTCTTATAGGGCCAGAATAGTGAGCTTGCTCAGAACAAAAGAACTGTGCTTCCTACACACACGGGTTATATCTAGTTCAACTCTGCTTAGGAAACTGACAAGAACAGTAGCTCCTCTTCAGTCCAATACACTGTACTTGCTACTAACAGACGCCAGTGCTATTTGCCCTGTGAATGACAATGGGAGCGCAATAGTGACTTTCCCTACCAGAAAAAAACTCTTGCTCGTAGGACCAGAAACTGCATGTGACTCAACTCCTTTTAAGACTGGGAAACAAACGCTAGCTCGCCTTACAAGAAACACACTCTGCTTTTGAGAATAGAGCACTCGTCTACTCTGCTGTGTTTCCTATAGGGCCAGAATAGTGACTTTGCTCAGAAAAAAAGAACTGTGCTTCCTACACACACGGGCTATATCTAGTTAAACTCTGCTTAGTAAACTGACAAGAACAGTAGCTCCTCTTCAGTCCAATACACTGTACTTGCTGGGAATAGACGCCAGTGCTATTTGCCCTGTGTATGACAATGGGAGCTCAATAGTGACTCTTCTTACCAGAAAACAACTCTATGCTCGTAGAACCAGATTCTGCATGTGATTTAACTCCATTTAGGACTGGGAAACAAACACTAGCTCGCCTTACAAGAAACACACTCTGCTTTTGAGAAGAGCACTCTTCTACCCAACTGTGTTTCCTATGGGGTCCGAACAGTGAGCTTGCTCAGAACAAAAGAAGTGTGCTTCCTACACACATGAGCCATATCTAATTCAACTCTGCTTGGGAAACTGACAAGAACAGTAGCTCCTCCTCATTCCAATACACTGTACTTCCTGGGAACAGACGCGAGTGCTATTTGCACTGTGTATGGCAAAGGGAGCACAATAGTGACTCTTCTTACCAGAAAACAACTCTTGCTCGTAGGACCAGACACTGAATGTGATTCAACTCCATATAGGACTGGGAAACATACGCTAGCTCGCCTTACAAGAAACACACTCTGCTTTTGAGAAAAGAGCACTCTTCTACTCTACTGTGTTTCCTATAGGGCCAAAACAGTGATCTTGCTCAGAACAAAAGAACTGTGCTTCCTACACACACAGGCCATATCTAGTTCAACTCTGCTTAGGAAACTTACAAGAACAGTAGATGCTCTTCACTCCAATACACTGTACTTGCTGGGAACAGAGGGGAGTGCTATTTGCACTGTGTATGGCAAAGGGAGCACAATAGTGACTTTCCTTACGAGAAAACAAATCTTGCTCGTAGGACCAAAAACTGCATATGATTCAACTCCATTTAGGACTGCAAAACAAACGCTAGCTCGCCTTACAAGAAACACTCTCTGCTTTTGAGAAAAGAGCACTCTTCTACTCTTCTGTGTTTCCTATAGGGCCAGAACAGTGAGCTTGATCAGAACAAAAAAAACTGTGCTTCCTGCACACATGAGCCATATCTAGTTTAATTCTGCTTAGGAAAATGACAAGAATAATAGAACCTCTTCAGTCCAATACACTGTACATGCTGGTAACAGACACCAGCATATTTGCCCTGTGTATGAAATGGGAGCGCAATAGTGACTCTTCTTACCAGAAAACAGCTCTTGCTCGTAGGACCAGAAACTGCATGTGATTCAACTCCATTTAGGACTGGGACCCAAACGCTAGCTCGCCTTACAAGAAACACACTCCTCTTTTGAGAAAAGAGCACTCTTCTACTCTACTGTGATTCCTATGGGGTCTGATCAGTGAGCTTTCTCAGAACAAAAGAACTGTGCTTCTTACACACACAGGCCATATCTAGTTCAACTCAGCTTAGGAAACTGACAAGAACAGTAGATCCTCTTCAGTCCAATACACTGTACTTGCTGGAAACAGACACGAGTGCTATTTGCACTGTGTATGGCAAAGGGAGCGCAATAGTGACTTTCCTTACCAGAAAACAACTCTTGCTAGTAGCACCAAAACCTGCACGTGATTCAACTCCATTTAGAACTGGGAAACAAACGCTAGCTCGCCTTACAAGAAACACACTCTGCTTTTGAGAGAAGAGCACTCTTTTACTCTACTGTGTTTCCTATAGGGCCAGAACAGAAAGCTTGCTCAGAACAAAAGAACTGTGCTTCCTACACACACGAGCCATATCTAGTTCAACTCTGCTTAGGAAACTGACAAGAACAGTAGCTCCTCTTCAGTCCAATACACTGTACTTGCTGGGAACAGACGCGAGTTCTATTTGCACTGTGTATGGCAATGGGAACACAATAGTGACTCTTTTTACCATAAAACATCTCTTGCTCGTAGGACCAGAAACTGCATGTGATTCAACTCCATTTAGGACTGGGAAACAAACGCTAGCTCGCCTTACAAGAAACACACTCTGCTTTTGAGAAAAGGGCACTCTTCTACTCTACTGCTTTTCCTATGGGGTCCGAACTGTGAGCTTGCTCAGAACAAAAGAACTGTGCTTCCTACACACACAGGCCATATCTAGTTCAACTCTGCTTAGGAAACTGACAAGAACAGTAGCTCCTCTTCAGTCCGATACAATGTACTTGCTGGGAACAGACGCGAGTGCACTTTGCACTGTGTATGGCAAAGGGAACACAATAGTGACTTTCCTTACCAGAAAACAACTCTTGCTCGTAGGACCAGAAATTGCATGTGATTCAACTCCATTTAGGACTGGGAAAAAAACACTAGCTCGCCTTACAAGAAACACACTCTGCTTTTGAGAAAAGAGCACTCTTCTACTCTACTGTGTTTTCTATAGGTCCAGAACAGTGAGCTTGCTCAGAACAAAAGAACTGTGCTTCCTACAAACACGGCCATATGTACTTCAATTCTGCTTAGGAACCTGACATGAAGAGTAGATCCTCTTCAGTCCAATACACTGTACTTGCTGGGAACAGACAACAGTGCTATTTATCCTGTGTATGGCAATGGCAGCACAATAGTGACTCTTCTTACCAGAACACAACTCTTGCTCGTAGGACCAGAAACTGCATGGGATTCAACTCCATTTAGGACTGGGAAACAAATGCTAGCTCACCTTCCAAGAAACACTCTCTGCTTTTGAGAAAAGAGCACTCTTCTACTCTACTGTGTTTCCTGTAGGGCCAGAACAGTGAGCTTGCTCAGAACAAAAGAACTGTGCTTCCTACACACAGGGCCATATCTAGTTCAATTCTGATTAGGAACCTGACAAGAACAGTAGATCCTCTTCAGTCCAATACACTGTACTTGGTGGGAACAGACGCCAGTGCTATTTGTCCTGTGTATGGCAATGGCAGCGCAATAGTGACTATTCTTACCATAAAACAACTCTTGCTCGTAGGATCAGAAACTGCATGTGATTCAACTCCATTTAGGACTGGGAAACAAATGCTATCTCGCCTTACAAGAAACACAATCTGCTTTAGAGAAAAGAGCACTCCTCTACTCTACTGGGTTTCCTATGGGGTCCGAACAGTGAGCTTGCTCAGAACAAAAAAACTGTGATTCCTACACACACGGCCATATCTAGTTCAATTCTGCTTATAAACCTGACAAGAACAGTAGATCCTCTTCAGTCCAATACACTGTACTTGCTGGGAACAGACGCCAGTGCTAATTGTCTTTTGTATGGCAATGGCAGTGCAATAGTGACTCTTCTTACCAGAAAACAACTCTTGCTCGTAGGACCCAAAACTGCATGTGATTCAACTCCATTTAGTACTGGGAAACAAACACTACCTCGCCTTACAAGAAACACATTCTGCATTTGAGAAAAGAGCACTCTTCTACTCTACTGTGTTTCCAATGGGGTCCAAACAGTGAGCTTGCTCAGAACAGAAAACTTTGCTTCCTACACACGGACCATATCTAGTTCAACTCTGCTTAGGAAACTGACAAGAACAGTAGATCCTCTTCAATCCGATACACTGTAATTGCTGGGAACAGACGCGAGTGCTATATGCACTGTGTATGGCAATGGGAGCACAATAGTGACTTTCCTTACCAGAAAACAACTCTTGCTCGTAGGACCTGAAACTGCATGAGATTCAACTCCATTTAGGACTGGAAAACAAACACTAGCTCGCCTTACAAGAAACACACCCTGCTTTTGAGAAAAGAGCACTCTTCTACTCTACTGTGTTTCCTATGTGGTCAAAACAGTGAGCTTGCTCAAAACAAAAGAACTGAGCTTCCTACACACACGGGCCATATCTCGTTCAACTCTGCTTAGGAAACTGACGAGAACAGTAGCTCCTCTTCCGTCCAATACACTGTACTTGCTGGGAACAGACGCGAGTGCTATTTGCACTGTGTATGGCAATGGGAGCACAATAGTGACTCTTCTTACCAGAAAACAACTCTTGCTCGTAGGACCAGAAACTGCAGGTGATTCAACTCCATTTAGAACTGGGAAACAAACGCTAGTTTGCCTTACAAGAAACACACTCTGCTTTAGAGAAAAGAGCACTCTTCTACTCTACTGTGTTTCCTATAGAGCCAGAAAAATGAGTTTCCTCAGAAAAAAAGAACTGTGCTTCCTGCACACAGGGGCCATACCTATTCAATTCTGCTTAGGAAACTGACAAGAACAGTAGATGCTCTTCAGTCCATACACTGTACATGCTGGGAACAGATGCCAGTACTATTTGCTCTGTGTATGACAATGAGAGCGCAATAGTGACTCTTCTTACCAGAAAACAACTCTTGCTCCTAGAACCAGAAACTGCATGTGATTCAACTTCATTTAGGACTGGGAAACAAACGCTAGCTCGCCTTACAAGAAACACACTCTGCTTTTGAGAAAACAGCACTCTTCTACTCTACTGTGTTTCCCATAAGGCCAAAACAGTTAGCTTGCTCAGAACAAAAGAACTGTGCTTCCTACACACGGGCCATATCTACTTCAACTCTGCTCAGGAAACACACAAGAACAGTAGCTCCTCTTCTCTCCAATACTCTGTACTTGCTGGGAACAGACGCCCGTGCTATTTGCACTGTTTATGGCAAAGGGAGCACAATAGTGACTTTCATTACCAGAAAACATCCCTTGCTCGTAGGACCAAAAACTGCATGTGATTCAACTCCATTTAGGACTGGAAAACAAACGCTAGCTCACCTTACAAGAAAAAAACTATGCTTTTGAGAAAAGAGCACTCTTCTACTCTACTGTGTTTCCTAAAGGGCCAGAACAATGAGCTTGCTCAGAACAAAAGAACTGTGCTTCCTACACACACGGGCCATATCTACTTCAACTCTGCTTAGGAAACTGACAAGAACAGTAGCTCCTCTTCTGTCCAATACACTGTACTTGCTGGGAACAGACTCGAGTGCTATTTGCACTGAGTATGGCAATGGTAGCACAATAGTGACTCTTCTTACCAGAAAACAACTCTTGCTCATAGGACCAGAAACTGCATATGATTCAACTCCATTTAGGAGTGGGAAACAAACGCTAGCTCGTCTTACAAGAAACAAACTCTGCTTCTGAGAAAAGAGCACTCTTCTACTCTTCTGTGTTTCCTATAGGGCCAGAACAGTGAGCTTGCTCAGAACAAAAGAACTGTGCTTCCTACACACACAGGCTATATCTAGTTCAACTCTGTTTAGGAAACTGACAAGAACATTAGCTCCTCTTCAATCCAATACACTGTACTTGCTGGGAGCAGACCCGAGTGCTATTTGCACTGTGTATGGCAATGGGAGCACAATAGTGACTCTTCTTACCAGAAAACAACTCTTGCTCATAGGACCAGAAACTGCATGGGATTCAACTCCTTTAGGACTGGGAAACAAAAGCTAGCTCGCCTTACAAGAAACACACTCTGCTTTTGAGAAAAGAGCACTCTTCTACTCTACTTTGTTTCCTATAGGGCCAAAACGGTGAGCTAGCTCAGAACAAAAGAACTGTGCTTCCTACACACACGATCCATATCTAGTTTAACTCTGCTTAGGAAACTGACAAGAACAGTAGATCCTCTTCAGTCCAATACACTGTACATGCTGGGATCAGAGGCCAGTGCTATTTGCCCTGTGTATGACAATGGGAGCGCAATAGTGACTCTTCTTACCAGAAAACAACTCTTGCTCCTAGAATCAGAAACTACATGTTATTCAACTCCATTTAGGACTGGGAAACAAACTCTAGCTAGCCTTACAAGAAACACACTCTGCTTTTGAGAAAAGAGCACACTTCTACTCTACTGTGTTTACTATGGGGTCCGAAAATTGGGCTTGCACAGAACAAAAGAACTGTGGTTCACACACACGGGCCATATGTAGTTCAACTCTGCTTAGGAAACTGACAAGAACAGTAGCTCCTCTTCTGTCCAATACACTCTACTTGCTGGGAACAGACGCGAGTCCTATTTGCACTGAGTATGGTAATGGTAGTACAATAGTGACTCTTTTTACCAGAAAACAACTCTTGCTCGTAGGACCAGAAACTGCATGTGATTCAACTCCATTTAGGACTGGGAAACAAATGCTAGCTCGCCTTACAAGAAACAAACTCTGCTTCTGAGAAAAGAGCACTCTTCTACTCTTCTGTGTTTCCTATAGGGCCAGAACTGTGAGCTTGCTCAGAACAAAAGAACTGTGCTTCCTACACACACGGGCCATATCTAGTTCAACTCTGCTTAGGAAACTGACAAGAACGGTAGCTCCTCTTCAGTCCAATACACTGTACTTGCTGGGAACAGATGCGAGTGCTATTTGCAGTGTATGTGGCAATTGGAGCACAATATTGAATCTTCTTACCAGAAAACAACTCTTGCTATTAGTACAAGAAACTGCATGGGATTCAACTCCATTTCGGACTTGGAAACAAACCCTAGCTCGTCTTAGAAGAAACACACTCTGCTTTTGAGAAAAGAGCACTCTTCTACTTTACTGTGTTTCCTATAGGGCCAGAAGAGTGAGCTTGCTCAGAACAAAAGAACTGTGCTTCCTACACACACAGGCCATATCTAGTTCAACTCTGCTTAGGAAACTGACAAGAACGGTAGCTCCTCTTCAGTCCAATACACTGTACTTGCTGGGAACAGACGCGAGTGCTATTTGAACTGTGTAGGGCAAAGGGAGCGCAATAGTGACTTTCCTTACCAGAAAA
>NW_026737960.1:0-28871 GCF_949786415.1 Peromyscus eremicus
ACACAGTGCAAATAGCACTCGCGTCTGTTCCCAGCAAGTACAGTGTATTGGACTGAAGAGAAGCTACTGTTCTGGTCAGTTTCCTAAGCAGAGTTGAACTAGATATGCCCCGTGTGTGTAGGAAGCACAGTTCTTTGGTTCTGAGCAAGCTCACTGTTCTGGCCCTATAGGAAACACAGGAGAGTAGAAGACTGCTGTTTTCTCAAAAGCAGAGTGTGTTTCTTGCAAGGCGAGCTAGCGTTTGTTTCCCAGTCCTAAACGGAGTTGAATCCCATGCAGTTTCTGGTCCTACGAGCAAGAGTTGTTTTCTGCTAAGAAGAGTCACTATTGCGCTCCCATTGCCATACACAGTGCAAATAGCACTCGCGTCTGTTCCCAGCAAGTACAGTGTATTGGACTGAAGAGAAGCTACTGTTCTGGTCAGTTTCCTAAGCAGAGTTGAACTAGATATGCCCCGTGTGTGTAGGAAGCACAGTTCTTTTGTTCTGAGCAAGCTCACTGTTCTGGCCCTATAGGAAACACAGGAGAGTAGAAGAGTGCTGTTTTCTCAAAAGCAGAGTGTGTTTCTTGCAAGGCGAGCTAGCGTTTGTTTCCCAGTCCTAAACGGAGTTGAATCCCATGCAGTTTCTGGTCCTACGAGCAAGAGTTGTTTTCTGCTTAGAAGAGTCACTATTGCGCTCCCATTGCCATACACAGTGCAAATAGCACTCGCGTCTGTTCCCAGCAAGTACAGTGTATTGGACTGAAGAGAAGCTACTGTTCTGGTCAGTTTCCTAAGCAGAGTTGAACTAGATATGCCCCGTGTGTGTAGGAAGCACAGTTCTTTTGTTCTGAGCAAGCTCAATGTTCTGGCCCTATAGGAAACACAGGAGAGTAGAAGAGTGCTGTTTTCTCAAAAGCAGAGTGTGTTTCTTGCAAGGCGAGCTAGCGTTTGTTTCCCAGTCCTAAACGGAGTTGAATCCCATGCAGTTTGTGGTCCTACGAGCAAGAGTTGTTTTCTGCTAAGAAGAGTCACTATTGCGCTCCCATTGCCATACACAGTGCAAATAGCACTCGCGTCTGTTCCCAGCAAGTACAGTGTATTGGACTGAAGAGAAGCTACTGTTCTGGTCAGTTTCCTAAGCAGAGTTGAACTAGATATGCCCCGTGTGTGTAGGAAGCACAGTTCTTTTGTTCTGAGCAAGCTCACTGTTCTGGCCCTATAGGAAACACAGGAGAGTAGAAGAGTGCTGTTTTCTCAAAAGCAGAGTGTGTTTCTTGCAAGGCGAGCTAGCGTTTGTTTCCCAGTCCTAAACGGAGTTGAATCCCATGCAGATTCTGGTCCTACGAGCAAGAGTTGTTTTCTGCTAAGAAGAGTCACTATTGCGCTCCCATTGCCATACACAGTGCAAATAGCACTCGCGTCTGTTCCCAGCAAGTACAGTGTATTGGACTGAAGAGAAGCTACTGTTCTGGTCAGTTTCCTAAGCAGAGTTGAACTAGATATGCCCCGTGTGTGTAGGAAGCACAGTTCTTTTGTTCTGAGCAAGCATACTGTTCTGGCCCTACAGGAAACACAGGAGAGTAGAAGAGTGCTGTTTTCTCAAAAGCAGAGTGTGTTTCTTGCAAGGCGTGCTAGCGTTTGTTTCCCAGTCCTAAACGGAGTAGAATCCCATGCAGTTTCTGGTCCTACGAGCAAGAGTTGTTTTCTGCTAAGAAGAGTCACTATTGCGCTCCCATTGCCATACACAGTGCAAATAGCACTCGCGTCTGTTCCCAGCAAGTACAGTGTATTGGACTGAAGAGAAGCTACTGTTCTGGTCAGTTTCCTAAGCAGAGTTGAACTAGATATGCCCCGTGTGTGTAGGAAGCACAGTTCTTTTGTTCTGAGCAAGCTCACTGTTCTGGCCCTATAGGAAACACAGGAGAGTAGAAGAGTGCTGTTTTCTCAAAAGCAGAGTGTGTTTCTTGCAAGGCGAGCTAGCGTTTGTTTCCCAGTCCTAAACGGAGTTGAATCCCATGCAGTTTCTGGTCCTACGAGCAAGAGTTGTTTTCTGCTAAGAAGAGTCACTATTGCGCTCCCATTGCCATACACAGTGCAAATAGCACTCGCGTCTGTTCCCAGCAAGTACAGTGTATTGGACTGAAGAGAAGCTACTGTTCTGGTCAGTTTCCTAAGCAGAGTTGAACTAGATATGCCCCGTGTGTGTAGGAAGCACAGTTCTTTTGTTCTGAGCAAGCTCACTGTTCTGGCCCTATAGGAAACACAAGAGAGTAGAAGAGTGCTGTTTTCTCAAAAGCAGAGTGTGTTTCTTGCAAGGCGAGCAAGCGTTTGTTTCCCAGTCCTAAACGGAGTTGAATCCCATGCAGTTTCTGGTCCTACGAGCAAGAGTTGTTTTCTGCTAAGAAGAGTCACTATTGCGCTCCCATTGCCATACACAGTGCAAATAGCACTCGCGTCTGTTCCCAGCAAGTACAGTGTATTGGACTGAAGAGAAGCTACTGTTCTTGTCAGTTTCCTAAGCAGAGTTGAACTAGATATGCCCCGTGTGTGTAGGAAGCACAGTTCTTTTGTTCTGAGCAAGCTCACTGTTCTGGCCCTATAGGAAACACAGGAGAGTAGAAGAGTGCTGTTTTCTCAAAAGCAGAGTGTGTTTCTTGCAAGGCGAGCTAGCGTTTGTTTCCCAGTCCTAAACGGAGTAGAATCCCATGCAGTTTCTGGTCCTACGAGCAAGAGTTGTTTTCTGCTAAGAAGAGTCACTATTGCGCTCCCATTGCCATACACAGTGCAAATAGCACTCGCGTCTGTTCCCAGCAAGTACAGTGTATTGGACTGAAGAGAAGCTACTGTTCTGGTCAGTTTCCTAAGCAGAGTTGAACTAGATATGCCCCGTGTGTGTAGGAAGCACAGTTCTTTTGTTCTGAGCAAGCTCACTGTTCTGGCCCTATAGGAAACACAGGAGAGTAGAAGAGTGCTGTTTTCTCAAAAGCAGAGTGTGTTTCTTGCAAGGCGAGCTAGCGTTTGTTTCCCAGTCCTAAACGGAGTTGAATCCCATGCAGTTTCTGGTCCTACGAGCAAGAGTTGTTTTCTGCTAAGAAGAGTCACTATTGCGCTCCCATTGCCATACACAGTGCAAATAGCACTCGCGTCTGTTCCCAGCAAGTACAGTGTATTGGACTGAAGAGAAGCTACTGTTCTGGTCAGTTTCCTAAGCAGAGTTGAACTAGATATGCCCCGTGTGTGTAGGAAGCACAGTTCTTTTGTTCTGAGCAAGCTCACTGTTCTGGCCCTATAGGAAACACAGGAGAGTAGAAGAGTGCTGTTTTCTCAAAAGCAGAGTGTGTTTCTTGCAAGGCGAGCTAGCGTTTGTTTCCCAGTCCTAAACGGAGTTGAATCCCATGCAGTTTCTGGTCCTACGAGCAAGAGTTGTTTTCTGCTTAGAAGAGTCACTATTGCGCTCCCATTGCCATACACAGTGCAAATAGCACTCGCGTCTGTTCCCAGCAAGTACAGTGTATTGGACTGAAGAGAAGCTACTGTTCTGGTCAGTTTCCTAAGCAGAGTTGAACTAGATATGCCCCGTGTGTGTAGGAAGCACAGTTCTTTTGTTCTGAGCAAGCTCACTGTTCTGGCCCTATAGGAAACACAGGAGAGTAGAAGAGTGCTGTTTTCTCAAAAGCAGAGTGTGTTTCTTGCAAGGCGAGCTAGCGTTTGTTTCCCAGTCCTAAACGGAGTTGAATCCCATGCAGTTTGTGGTCCTACGAGCAAGAGTTGTTTTCTGCTAAGAAGAGTCACTATTGCGCTCCCATTGCCATACACAGTGCAAATAGCACTCGCGTCTGTTCCCAGCAAGTACAGTGTATTGGACTGAAGAGAAGCTACTGTTCTGGTCAGTTTCCTAAGCAGAGTTGAACTAGATATGCCCCGTGTGTGTAGGAAGCACAGTTCTTTTGTTCTGAGCAAGCTCACTGTTCTGGCCCTATAGGAAACACAGGAGAGTAGAAGAGTGCTGTTTTCTCAAAAGCAGAGTGTGTTTCTTGCAAGGCGAGCTAGCGTTTGTTTCCCAGTCCTAAACGGAGTTGAATCCCATGCAGTTTGTGGTCCTACGAGCAAGAGTTGTTTTCTGCTAAGAAGAGTCACTATTGCGCTCCCATTGCCATACACAGTGCAAATAGCACTCGCGTCTGTTCCCAGCAAGTACAGTGTATTGGACTGAAGAGAAGCTACTGTTCTGGTCAGTTTCCTAAGCAGAGTTGAACTAGATATGCCCCGTGTGTGTAGGAAGCACAGTTTTTTTGTTCTGAGCAAGCTCACTGTTCTGGCCCTATAGGAAACACAGGAGAGTAGAAGAGTGCTGTTTTCTCAAAAGCAAAGTGTGTTTCTTGCAAGGCGAGCTAGCGTTTGTTTCCCAGTCCTAAACGGAGTTGAATCCCATGCAGTTTGTGGTCCTACGAGCAAGAGTTGTTTTCTGCTAAGAAGAGTCACTATTGCGCTCCCATTGCCATACACAGTGCAAATAGCACTCGCGTCTGTTCCCAGCAAGTACAGTGTATTGGACTGAAGAGAAGCTACTGTTCTTGTCAGTTTCCTAAGCAGAGTTGAACTAGATATGCCCCGTGTGTGTAGGAAGCACAGTTCTTTTGTTCTGAGCAAGCTCACTGTTCTGGCCCTATAGGAAACACAGGAGAGTAGAAGAGTGCTGTTTTCTCAAAAGCAGAGTGTGTTTCTTGCAAGGCGAGCTAGCGTTTGTTTCCCAGTCCTAAACGGAGTTGAATCCCATGCAGTTTGTGGTCCTATGAGCAAGAGTTGTTTTCTGCTAAGAAGAGTCACTATTGCGCTCCCATTGCCATACACAGTGCAAATAGCACTCGCGTCTGTTCCCAGCAAGTACAGTGTATTGGACTGAAGAGAAGCTACTGTTCTGGTCAGTTTCCTAAGCAGAGTTGAACTAGATATGCCCCGTGTGTGTAGGAAGCACAGTTCTTTGGTTCTGAGCAAGCTCACTGTTCTGGCCCTATAGGAAACACAGGAGAGTAGAAGAGTGCTGTTTTCTCAAAAGCAGAGTGTGTTTCTTGCAAGGCGAGCTAGCGTTTGTTTCCCAGTCCTAAACGGAGTAGAATCCCATGCAGTTCCTGGTCCTACGAGCAAGAGTTGTTTTCTGCTAAGAAGAGTCACTATTGCGCTCCCATTGCCATACACAGTGCAAATAGCACTCGCGTCTGTTCCCAGCAAGTACAGTGTATTGGACTGAAGAGAAGCTACTGTTCTTGTCAGTTTCCTAAGAAGAGTTGAACTAGATATGCCCCGTGTGTGTAGGAAGCACAGTTCTTTTGTTCTGAGCAAGCTCACTGTTCTGGCCCTATAGGAAACACAGGAGAGTAGAAGAGTGCTGTTTTCTCAAAAGCAGAGTGTGTTTCTTGCAAGGCGAGCTAGCGTTTGTTTCCCAGTCCTAAACGGAGTTGAATCCCATGCAGTTTCTGGTCCTACGAGCAAGAGTTGTTTTCTGCTAAGAAGAGTCACTATTGCGCTCCCATTGCCATACACAGTGCAAATAGCACTCGCGTCTGTTCCCAGCAAGTACAGTGTATTGGACTGAAGAGAAGCTACTGTTCTGGTCAGTTTCCTAAGCAGAGTTGAACTAGATATGCCCCGTGTGTGTAGGAAGCACAGTTCTTTGGTTCTGAGCAAGCTCACTGTTCTGGCCCTATAGGAAACACAGGAGAGTAGAAGACTGCTGTTTTCTCAAAAGCAGAGTGTGTTTCTTGCAAGGCGAGCTAGCGTTTGTTTCCCAGTCCTAAACGGAGTTGAATCCCATGCAGTTTCTGGTCCTACGAGCAAGAGTTGTTTTCTGCTAAGAAGAGTCACTATTGCGCTCCCATTGCCATACACAGTGCAAATAGCACTCGCGTCTGTTCCCAGCAAGTACAGTGTATTGGACTGAAGAGAAGCTACTGTTCTGGTCAGTTTCCTAAGCAGAGTTGAACTAGATATGCCCCGTGTGTGTAGGAAGCACAGTTCTTTTGTTCTGAGCAAGCTCACTGTTCTGGCCCTATAGGAAACACAGGAGAGTAGAAGAGTGCTGTTTTCTCAAAAGCAGAGTGTGTTTCTTGCAAGGCGAGCTAGCGTTTGTTTCCCAGTCCTAAACGGAGTTGAATCCCATGCAGTTTCTGGTCCTACGAGCAAGAGTTGTTTTCTGCTTAGAAGAGTCACTATTGCGCTCCCATTGCCATACACAGTGCAAATAGCACTCGCGTCTGTTCCCAGCAAGTACAGTGTATTGGACTGAAGAGAAGCTACTGTTCTGGTCAGTTTCCTAAGCAGAGTTGAACTAGATATGCCCCGTGTGTGTAGGAAGCACAGTTCTTTTGTTCTGAGCAAGCTCAATGTTCTGGCCCTATAGGAAACACAGGAGAGTAGAAGAGTGCTGTTTTCTCAAAAGCAGAGTGTGTTTCTTGCAAGGCGAGCTAGCGTTTGTTTCCCAGTCCTAAACGGAGTTGAATCCCATGCAGTTTGTGGTCCTACGAGCAAGAGTTGTTTTCTGCTAAGAAGAGTCACTATTGCGCTCCCATTGCCATACACAGTGCAAATAGCACTCGCGTCTGTTCCCAGCAAGTACAGTGTATTGGACTGAAGAGAAGCTACTGTTCTGGTCAGTTTCCTAAGCAGAGTTGAACTAGATATGCCCCGTGTGTGTAGGAAGCACAGTTCTTTTGTTCTGAGCAAGCTCACTGTTCTGGCCCTATAGGAAACACAGGAGAGTAGAAGAGTGCTGTTTTCTCAAAAGCAGAGTGTGTTTCTTGCAAGGCGAGCTAGCGTTTGTTTCCCAGTCCTAAACGGAGTTGAATCCCATGCAGTTTCTGGTCCTACGAGCAAGAGTTGTTTTCTGCTAAGAAGAGTCACTATTGCGCTCCCATTGCCATACACAGTGCAAATAGCACTCGCGTCTGTTCCCAGCAAGTACAGTGTATTGGACTGAAGAGAAGCTACTGTTCTTGTCAGTTTCCTAAGCAGAGTTGAACTAGATATGCCCCGTGTGTGTAGGAAGCACAGTTCTTTTGTTCTGAGCAAGCTCACTGTTCTGGCCCTATAGGAAACACAGGAGAGTAGAAGAGTGCTGTTTTCTCAAAAGCAGAGTGTGTTTCTTGCAAGGCGAGCTAGCGTTTGTTTCCCAGTCCTAAACGGAGTTGAATCCCATGCAGTTTCTGGTCCTACGAGCAAGAGTTGTTTTCTGCTAAGAAGAGTCACTATTGCGCTCCCATTGCCATACACAGTGCAAATAGCACTCGCGTCTGTTCCCAGCAAGTACAGTGTATTGGACTGAAGAGAAGCTACTGTTCTGGTCAGTTTCCTAAGCAGAGTTGAACTAGATATGCCCCGTGTGTGTAGGAAGCACAGTTCTTTTGTTCTGAGCAAGCTCACTGTTCTGGCCCTATAGGAAACACAGGAGAGTAGAAGAGTGCTGTTTTCTCAAAAGCAGAGTGTGTTTCTTGCAAGGCGAGCTAGCGTTTGTTTCCCAGTCCTAAACGGAGTTGAATCCCATGCAGTTTCTGGTCCTACGAGCAAGAGTTGTTTTCTGCTAAGAAGAGTCACTATTGCGCTCCCATTGCCATACACAGTGCAAATAGCACTCGCGTCTGTTCCCAGCAAGTACAGTGTATTGGACTGAAGAGAAGCTACTGTTCTGGTCAGTTTCCTAAGCAGAGTTGAACTAGATATGCCCCGTGTGTGTAGGAAGCACAGTTCTTTTGTTCTGAGCAAGCTCACTGTTCTGGCCCTATAGGAAACACAGGAGAGTAGAAGAGTGCTGTTTTCTCAAAAGCAGAGTGTGTTTCTTGCAAGGCGAGCTAGCGTTTGTTTCCCAGTCCTAAACGGAGTTGAATCCCATGCAGTTTCTGGTCCTACGAGCAAGAGTTGTTTTCTGCTTAGAAGAGTCACTATTGCGCTCCCATTGCCATACACAGTGCAAATAGCACTCGCGTCTGTTCCCAGCAAGTACAGTGTATTGGACTGAAGAGAAGCTACTGTTCTGGTCAGTTTCCTAAGCAGAGTTGAACTAGATATGCCCCGTGTGTGTAGGAAGCACAGTTCTTTTGTTCTGAGCAAGCTCACTGTTCTGGCCCTATAGGAAACACAGGAGAGTAGAAGAGTGCTGTTTTCTCAAAAGCAGAGTGTGTTTCTTGCAAGGCGAGCTAGCGTTTGTTTCCCAGTCCTAAACGGAGTTGAATCCCATGCAGTTTGTGGTCCTACGAGCAAGAGTTGTTTTCTGCTAAGAAGAGTCACTATTGCGCTCCCATTGCCATACACAGTGCAAATAGCACTCGCGTCTGTTCCCAGCAAGTACAGTGTATTGGACTGAAGAGAAGCTACTGTTCTGGTCAGTTTCCTAAGCAGAGTTGAACTAGATATGCCCCGTGTGTGTAGGAAGCACAGTTCTTTTGTTCTGAGCAAGCTCACTGTTCTGGCCCTATAGGAAACACAGGAGAGTAGAAGAGTGCTGTTTTCTCAAAAGCAGAGTGTGTTTCTTGCAAGGCGAGCTAGCGTTTGTTTCCCAGTCCTAAACGGAGTTGAATCCCATGCAGTTTGTGGTCCTACGAGCAAGAGTTGTTTTCTGCTAAGAAGAGTCACTATTGCGCTCCCATTGCCATACACAGTGCAAATAGCACTCGCGTCTGTTCCCAGCAAGTACAGTGTATTGGACTGAAGAGAAGCTACTGTTCTGGTCAGTTTCCTAAGCAGAGTTGAACTAGATATGCCCCGTGTGTGTAGGAAGCACAGTTTTTTTGTTCTGAGCAAGCTCACTGTTCTGGCCCTATAGGAAACACAGGAGAGTAGAAGAGTGCTGTTTTCTCAAAAGCAAAGTGTGTTTCTTGCAAGGCGAGCTAGCGTTTGTTTCCCAGTCCTAAACGGAGTTGAATCCCATGCAGTTTGTGGTCCTACGAGCAAGAGTTGTTTTCTGCTAAGAAGAGTCACTATTGCGCTCCCATTGCCATACACAGTGCAAATAGCACTCGCGTCTGTTCCCAGCAAGTACAGTGTATTGGACTGAAGAGAAGCTACTGTTCTTGTCAGTTTCCTAAGCAGAGTTGAACTAGATATGCCCCGTGTGTGTAGGAAGCACAGTTCTTTTGTTCTGAGCAAGCTCACTGTTCTGGCCCTATAGGAAACACAGGAGAGTAGAAGAGTGCTGTTTTCTCAAAAGCAGAGTGTGTTTCTTGCAAGGCGAGCTAGCGTTTGTTTCCCAGTCCTAAACGGAGTTGAATCCCATGCAGTTTGTGGTCCTATGAGCAAGAGTTGTTTTCTGCTAAGAAGAGTCACTATTGCGCTCCCATTGCCATACACAGTGCAAATAGCACTCGCGTCTGTTCCCAGCAAGTACAGTGTATTGGACTGAAGAGAAGCTACTGTTCTGGTCAGTTTCCTAAGCAGAGTTGAACTAGATATGCCCCGTGTGTGTAGGAAGCACAGTTCTTTGGTTCTGAGCAAGCTCACTGTTCTGGCCCTATAGGAAACACAGGAGAGTAGAAGAGTGCTGTTTTCTCAAAAGCAGAGTGTGTTTCTTGCAAGGCGAGCTAGCGTTTGTTTCCCAGTCCTAAACGGAGTAGAATCCCATGCAGTTCCTGGTCCTACGAGCAAGAGTTGTTTTCTGCTAAGAAGAGTCACTATTGCGCTCCCATTGCCATACACAGTGCAAATAGCACTCGCGTCTGTTCCCAGCAAGTACAGTGTATTGGACTGAAGAGAAGCTACTGTTCTTGTCAGTTTCCTAAGAAGAGTTGAACTAGATATGCCCCGTGTGTGTAGGAAGCACAGTTCTTTTGTTCTGAGCAAGCTCACTGTTCTGGCCCTATAGGAAACACAGGAGAGTAGAAGAGTGCTGTTTTCTCAAAAGCAGAGTGTGTTTCTTGCAAGGCGAGCTAGCGTTTGTTTCCCAGTCCTAAACGGAGTTGAATCCCATGCAGTTTCTGGTCCTACGAGCAAGAGTTGTTTTCTGCTAAGAAGAGTCACTATTGCGCTCCCATTGCCATACACAGTGCAAATAGCACTCGCGTCTGTTCCCAGCAAGTACAGTGTATTGGACTGAAGAGAAGCTACTGTTCTGGTCAGTTTCCTAAGCAGAGTTGAACTAGATATGCCCCGTGTGTGTAGGAAGCACAGTTCTTTGGTTCTGAGCAAGCTCACTGTTCTGGCCCTATAGGAAACACAGGAGAGTAGAAGACTGCTGTTTTCTCAAAAGCAGAGTGTGTTTCTTGCAAGGCGAGCTAGCGTTTGTTTCCCAGTCCTAAACGGAGTTGAATCCCATGCAGTTTCTGGTCCTACGAGCAAGAGTTGTTTTCTGCTAAGAAGAGTCACTATTGCGCTCCCATTGCCATACACAGTGCAAATAGCACTCGCGTCTGTTCCCAGCAAGTACAGTGTATTGGACTGAAGAGAAGCTACTGTTCTGGTCAGTTTCCTAAGCAGAGTTGAACTAGATATGCCCCGTGTGTGTAGGAAGCACAGTTCTTTTGTTCTGAGCAAGCTCACTGTTCTGGCCCTATAGGAAACACAGGAGAGTAGAAGAGTGCTGTTTTCTCAAAAGCAGAGTGTGTTTCTTGCAAGGCGAGCTAGCGTTTGTTTCCCAGTCCTAAACGGAGTTGAATCCCATGCAGTTTCTGGTCCTACGAGCAAGAGTTGTTTTCTGCTTAGAAGAGTCACTATTGCGCTCCCATTGCCATACACAGTGCAAATAGCACTCGCGTCTGTTCCCAGCAAGTACAGTGTATTGGACTGAAGAGAAGCTACTGTTCTGGTCAGTTTCCTAAGCAGAGTTGAACTAGATATGCCCCGTGTGTGTAGGAAGCACAGTTCTTTTGTTCTGAGCAAGCTCAATGTTCTGGCCCTATAGGAAACACAGGAGAGTAGAAGAGTGCTGTTTTCTCAAAAGCAGAGTGTGTTTCTTGCAAGGCGAGCTAGCGTTTGTTTCCCAGTCCTAAACGGAGTTGAATCCCATGCAGTTTGTGGTCCTACGAGCAAGAGTTGTTTTCTGCTAAGAAGAGTCACTATTGCGCTCCCATTGCCATACACAGTGCAAATAGCACTCGCGTCTGTTCCCAGCAAGTACAGTGTATTGGACTGAAGAGAAGCTACTGTTCTGGTCAGTTTCCTAAGCAGAGTTGAACTAGATATGCCCCGTGTGTGTAGGAAGCACAGTTCTTTTGTTCTGAGCAAGCTCACTGTTCTGGCCCTATAGGAAACACAGGAGAGTAGAAGAGTGCTGTTTTCTCAAAAGCAGAGTGTGTTTCTTGCAAGGCGAGCTAGCGTTTGTTTCCCAGTCCTAAACGGAGTTGAATCCCATGCAGTTTCTGGTCCTACGAGCAAGAGTTGTTTTCTGCTAAGAAGAGTCACTATTGCGCTCCCATTGCCATACACAGTGCAAATAGCACTCGCGTCTGTTCCCAGCAAGTACAGTGTATTGGACTGAAGAGAAGCTACTGTTCTTGTCAGTTTCCTAAGCAGAGTTGAACTAGATATGCCCCGTGTGTGTAGGAAGCACAGTTCTTTTGTTCTGAGCAAGCTCACTGTTCTGGCCCTATAGGAAACACAGGAGAGTAGAAGAGTGCTGTTTTCTCAAAAGCAGAGTGTGTTTCTTGCAAGGCGAGCTAGCGTTTGTTTCCCAGTCCTAAACGGAGTTGAATCCCATGCAGTTTCTGGTCCTACGAGCAAGAGTTGTTTTCTGCTAAGAAGAGTCACTATTGCGCTCCCATTGCCATACACAGTGCAAATAGCACTCGCGTCTGTTCCCAGCAAGTACAGTGTATTGGACTGAAGAGAAGCTACTGTTCTGGTCAGTTTCCTAAGCAGAGTTGAACTAGATATGCCCCGTGTGTGTAGGAAGCACAGTTCTTTTGTTCTGAGCAAGCTCACTGTTCTGGCCCTATAGGAAACACAGGAGAGTAGAAGAGTGCTGTTTTCTCAAAAGCAGAGTGTGTTTCTTGCAAGGCGAGCTAGCGTTTGTTTCCCAGTCCTAAACGGAGTTGAATCCCATGCAGTTTCTGGTCCTACGAGCAAGAGTTGTTTTCTGCTAAGAAGAGTCACTATTGCGCTCCCATTGCCATACACAGTGCAAATAGCACTCGCGTCTGTTCCCAGCAAGTACAGTGTATTGGACTGAAGAGAAGCTACTGTTCTGGTCAGTTTCCTAAGCAGAGTTGAACTAGATATGCCCCGTGTGTGTAGGAAGCACAGTTCTTTTGTTCTGAGCAAGCTCACTGTTCTGGCCCTATAGGAAACACAGGAGAGTAGAAGAGTGCTGTTTTCTCAAAAGCAGAGTGTGTTTCTTGCAAGGCGAGCTAGCGTTTGTTTCCCAGTCCTAAACGGAGTTGAATCCCATGCAGTTTCTGGTCCTACGAGCAAGAGTTGTTTTCTGCTTAGAAGAGTCACTATTGCGCTCCCATTGCCATACACAGTGCAAATAGCACTCGCGTCTGTTCCCAGCAAGTACAGTGTATTGGACTGAAGAGAAGCTACTGTTCTGGTCAGTTTCCTAAGCAGAGTTGAACTAGATATGCCCCGTGTGTGTAGGAAGCACAGTTCTTTTGTTCTGAGCAAGCTCACTGTTCTGGCCCTATAGGAAACACAGGAGAGTAGAAGAGTGCTGTTTTCTCAAAAGCAGAGTGTGTTTCTTGCAAGGCGAGCTAGCGTTTGTTTCCCAGTCCTAAACGGAGTTGAATCCCATGCAGTTTGTGGTCCTACGAGCAAGAGTTGTTTTCTGCTAAGAAGAGTCACTATTGCGCTCCCATTGCCATACACAGTGCAAATAGCACTCGCGTCTGTTCCCAGCAAGTACAGTGTATTGGACTGAAGAGAAGCTACTGTTCTGGTCAGTTTCCTAAGCAGAGTTGAACTAGATATGCCCCGTGTGTGTAGGAAGCACAGTTCTTTTGTTCTGAGCAAGCTCACTGTTCTGGCCCTATAGGAAACACAGGAGAGTAGAAGAGTGCTGTTTTCTCAAAAGCAGAGTGTGTTTCTTGCAAGGCGAGCTAGCGTTTGTTTCCCAGTCCTAAACGGAGTTGAATCCCATGCAGTTTGTGGTCCTACGAGCAAGAGTTGTTTTCTGCTAAGAAGAGTCACTATTGCGCTCCCATTGCCATACACAGTGCAAATAGCACTCGCGTCTGTTCCCAGCAAGTACAGTGTATTGGACTGAAGAGAAGCTACTGTTCTGGTCAGTTTCCTAAGCAGAGTTGAACTAGATATGCCCCGTGTGTGTAGGAAGCACAGTTTTTTTGTTCTGAGCAAGCTCACTGTTCTGGCCCTATAGGAAACACAGGAGAGTAGAAGAGTGCTGTTTTCTCAAAAGCAAAGTGTGTTTCTTGCAAGGCGAGCTAGCGTTTGTTTCCCAGTCCTAAACGGAGTTGAATCCCATGCAGTTTGTGGTCCTACGAGCAAGAGTTGTTTTCTGCTAAGAAGAGTCACTATTGCGCTCCCATTGCCATACACAGTGCAAATAGCACTCGCGTCTGTTCCCAGCAAGTACAGTGTATTGGACTGAAGAGAAGCTACTGTTCTTGTCAGTTTCCTAAGCAGAGTTGAACTAGATATGCCCCGTGTGTGTAGGAAGCACAGTTCTTTTGTTCTGAGCAAGCTCACTGTTCTGGCCCTATAGGAAACACAGGAGAGTAGAAGAGTGCTGTTTTCTCAAAAGCAGAGTGTGTTTCTTGCAAGGCGAGCTAGCGTTTGTTTCCCAGTCCTAAACGGAGTTGAATCCCATGCAGTTTGTGGTCCTATGAGCAAGAGTTGTTTTCTGCTAAGAAGAGTCACTATTGCGCTCCCATTGCCATACACAGTGCAAATAGCACTCGCGTCTGTTCCCAGCAAGTACAGTGTATTGGACTGAAGAGAAGCTACTGTTCTGGTCAGTTTCCTAAGCAGAGTTGAACTAGATATGCCCCGTGTGTGTAGGAAGCACAGTTCTTTGGTTCTGAGCAAGCTCACTGTTCTGGCCCTATAGGAAACACAGGAGAGTAGAAGAGTGCTGTTTTCTCAAAAGCAGAGTGTGTTTCTTGCAAGGCGAGCTAGCGTTTGTTTCCCAGTCCTAAACGGAGTAGAATCCCATGCAGTTCCTGGTCCTACGAGCAAGAGTTGTTTTCTGCTAAGAAGAGTCACTATTGCGCTCCCATTGCCATACACAGTGCAAATAGCACTCGCGTCTGTTCCCAGCAAGTACAGTGTATTGGACTGAAGAGAAGCTACTGTTCTTGTCAGTTTCCTAAGAAGAGTTGAACTAGATATGCCCCGTGTGTGTAGGAAGCACAGTTCTTTTGTTCTGAGCAAGCTCACTGTTCTGGCCCTATAGGAAACACAGGAGAGTAGAAGAGTGCTGTTTTCTCAAAAGCAGAGTGTGTTTCTTGCAAGGCGAGCTAGCGTTTGTTTCCCAGTCCTAAACGGAGTTGAATCCCATGCAGTTTCTGGTCCTACGAGCAAGAGTTGTTTTCTGCTAAGAAGAGTCACTATTGCGCTCCCATTGCCATACACAGTGCAAATAGCACTCGCGTCTGTTCCCAGCAAGTACAGTGTATTGGACTGAAGAGAAGCTACTGTTCTGGTCAGTTTCCTAAGCAGAGTTGAACTAGATATGCCCCGTGTGTGTAGGAAGCACAGTTCTTTTGTTCTGAGCAAGCTCACTGTTCTGGCCCTATAGGAAACACAGGAGAGTAGAAGAGTGCTGTTTTCTCAAAAGCAGAGTGTGTTTCTTGCAAGGCGAGCTAGCGTTTGTTTCCCAGTCCTAAACGGAGTTGAATCCCATGCAGTTTCTGGTCCTACGAGCAAGAGTTGTTTTCTGCTAAGAAGAGTCACTATTGCGCTCCCATTGCCATACACAGTGCAAATAGCACTCGCGTCTGTTCCCAGCAAGTACAGTGTATTGGACTGAAGAGAAGCTACTGTTCTGGTCAGTTTCCTAAGCAGAGTTGAACTAGATATGCCCCGTGTGTGTAGGAAGCACAGTTCTTTTGTTCTGAGCAAGCTCACTGTTCTGGCCCTATAGGAAACACAGGAGAGTAGAAGAGTGCTGTTTTCTCAAAAGCAGAGTGTGTTTCTTGCAAGGCGAGCTAGCGTTTGTTTCCCAGTCCTAAACGGAGTTGAATCCCATGCAGTTTGTGGTCCTACGAGCAAGAGTTGTTTTCTGCTTAGAAGAGTCACTATTGCGCTCCCATTGCCATACACAGTGCAAATAGCACTCGCGTCTGTTCCCAGCAAGTACAGTGTATTGGACTGAAGAGAAGCTACTGTTCTGGTCAGTTTCCTAAGCAGAGTTGAACTAGATATGCCCCGTGTGTGTAGGAAGCACAGTTCTTTTGTTCTGAGCAAGCTCAATGTTCTGGCCCTATAGGAAACACAGGAGAGTAGAAGAGTGCTGTTTTCTCAAAAGCAGAGTGTGTTTCTTGCAAGGCGAGCTAGCGTTTGTTTCCCAGTCCTAAACGGAGTTGAATCCCATGCAGTTTGTGGTCCTACGAGCAAGAGTTGTTTTCTGCTAAGAAGAGTCACTATTGCGCTCCCATTGCCATACACAGTGCAAATAGCACTCGCGTCTGTTCCCAGCAAGTACAGTGTATTGGACTGAAGAGAAGCTACTGTTCTGGTCAGTTTCCTAAGCAGAGTTGAACTAGATATGCCCCGTGTGTGTAGGAAGCACAGTTCTTTTGTTCTGAGCAAGCTCACTGTTCTGGCCCTATAGGAAACACAGGAGTGTAGAAGAGTGCTGTTTTCTCAAAAGCAGAGTGTGTTTCTTGCAAGGCGAGCTAGCGTTTGTTTCCCAGTCCTAAACGGAGTTGAATCCCCTGCAGTTTGTGGTCCTACGAGCAAGAGTTGTTTTCTGCTAAGAAGAGTCACTATTGCGCTCCCATTGCCATACACAGTGCAAAGAGCACTCGCGTCTGTTCCCAGCAAGTACAGTGTATTGGACTGAAGAGAAGCTACTGTTCTGGTCAGTTTCCTAAGCAGAGTTGAACTAGATATGCCCCGTGTGTGTAGGAAGCACAGTTTTTTTGTTCTGAGCAAGCTCACTGTTCTGGCCCTATAGGAAACACAGGAGAGTAGAAGAGTGCTGTTTTCTCAAAAGCAAAGTGTGTTTCTTGCAAGGCGAGCTAGCTTTTGTTTCCCAGTCCTAAACGGAGTTGAATCCCCTGCAGTTTGTGGTCCTACGAGCAAGAGTTGTTTTCTGCTAAGAAGAGTCACTATTGCGCTCCCATTGCCATACACAGTGCAAATAGCACTCGCGTCTGTTCCCAGCAAGTATAGTGTATTGGACTGAAGAGAAGCTACTGTTCTTGTCAGTTTCCTAAGCAGAGTTGAACTAGATATGCCCCGTGTGTGTAGGAAGCACAGTTCTTTTGTTCTGAGCAAGCTCACTGTTCTGGCCCTATAGGAAACACAGGAGAGTAGAAGAGTGCTGTTTTCTCAAAAGCAGAGTGTGTTTCTTGCAAGGCGAGCTAGCGTTTGTTTCCCAGTCCTAAACGGAGTTGAATCCCATGCAGTTTGTGGTCCTATGTGCAAGAGTTGTTTTCTGCTAAGAAGAGTCACTATTGCGCTCCCATTGCCATACACAGTGCAAATAGCACTCGCGTCTGTTTCCAGCAAATACAGTGTATTGGACTGAAGAGAAGCTACTGTTCTGGTCAGTTTCCTAAGCAGAGTTGAACTAGATATGCCCCGTGTGTGTAGGAAGCACAGTTCTTTGGTTCTGAGCAAGCTCACTGTTCTGGCCCTATAGGAAACACAGGAGAGTAGAAGAGTGCTGTTTTCTCAAAAGCAGAGTGTGTTTCTTGCAAGGCGAGCTAGCGTTTGTTTCCCAGTCCTAAACGGAGTTGAATCCCATGCAGTTTGTGGTCCTACGAGCAAGAGTTGTTTTCTGCTAAGAAGAGTCACTATTGCGCTCCCATTGCCATACACAGTGCAAATAGCACTCGCGTCTGTTCCCAGCAAGTACAGTGTATTGGACTGAAGAGAAGCTACTGTTCTGGTCAGTTTCCTAAGCAGAGTTGAACTAGATATGCCCCGTGTGTGTAGGAAGCACAGTTCTTTTGTTCTGAGCAAGCTCACTGTTCTGGCCCTATAGGAAACACAGGAGAGTAGAAGAGTGCTGTTTTCTCAAAAGCAGAGTGTGTTTCTTGCAAGGCGAGCTAGCGTTTGTTTCCCAGTCCTAAACGGAGTTGAATCCCATGCAGTTTGTGGTCCTACGAGCAAGAGTTGTTTTCTGCTAAGAAGAGTCACTATTGCGCTCCCATTGCCATACACAGTGCAAATAGCACTCGCGTCTGTTCCCAGCAAGTACAGTGTATTGGACTGAAGAGAAGCTACTGTTCTGGTCAGTTTCCTAAGCAGAGTTGAACTAGATATGCCCCGTGTGTGTAGGAAGCACAGTTTTTTTTGTTCTGAGCAAGCTCACTGTTCTGGCCCTATAGGAAACACAGGAGAGTAGAAGAGTGCTGTTTTCTCAAAAGCAAAGTGTGTTTCTTGCAAGGCGAGCTAGCGTTTGTTTCCCAGTCCTAAACGGAGTTGAATCCCATGCAGTTTGTGGTCCTACGAGCAAGAGTTGTTTTCTGCTAAGAAGAGTCACTATTGCGCTCCCATTGCCATACACAGTGCAAATAGCACTCGCGTCTGTTCCCAGCAAGTACAGTGTATTGGACTGAAGAGAAGCTACTGTTCTTGTCAGTTTCCTAAGCAGAGTTGAACTAGATATGCCCCGTGTGTGTAGGAAGCACAGTTCTTTTGTTCTGAGCAAGCTCACTGTTCTGGCCCTATAGGAAACACAGGAGAGTAGAAGAGTGCTGTTTTCTCAAAAGCAGAGTGTGTTTCTTGCAAGGCGAGCTAGCGTTTGTTTCCCAGTCCTAAACGGAGTTGAATCCCATGCAGTTTGTGGTCCTATGATCAAGAGTTGTTTTCTGCTAAGAAGAGTCACTATTGCGCTCCCATTGCCATACACAGTGCAAATAGCACTCGCGTCTGTTCCCAGCAAGTACAGTGTATTGGACTGAAGAGAAGCTACTGTTCTGGTCAGTTTCCTAAGCAGAGTTGAACTAGATATGCCCCGTGTGTGTAGGAAGCACAGTTCTTTGCTTCTGAGCAAGCTCACTGTTCTGGCCCTATAGGAAACACAGGAGAGTAGAAGAGTGCTGTTTTCTCAAAAGCAGAGTGTGTTTCTTGCAAGGCGAGCTAGCGTTTGTTTCCCAGTCCTAAACGGAGTAGAATCCCATGCAGTTCCTGGTCCTACGAGCAAGAGTTGTTTTCTGCTAAGAAGAGTCACTATTGCGCTCCCATTGCCATACACAGTGCAAATAGCACTCGCGTCTGTTCCCAGCAAGTACAGTGTATTGGACTGAAGAGAAGCTACTGTTCTTGTCAGTTTCCTAAGAAGAGTTGAACTAGATATGCCCCGTGTGTGTAGGAAGCACAGTTCTTTTGTTCTGAGCAAGCTCACTGTTCTGGCCCTATAGGAAACACAGGAGAGTAGAAGAGTGCTGTTTTCTCAAAAGCAGAGTGTGTTTCTTGCAAGGCGAGCTAGCGTTTGTTTCCCAGTCCTAAACGGAGTTGAATCCCATGCAGTTTCTGGTCCTACGAGCAAGAGTTGTTTTCTGCTAAGAAGAGTCACTATTGCGCTCCCATTGCCATACACAGTGCAAATAGCACTCGCGTCTGTTCCCAGCAAGTACAGTGTATTGGACTGAAGAGAAGCTACTGTTCTGGTCAGTTTCCTAAGCAGAGTTGAACTAGATATGCCCCGTGTGTGTAGGAAGCACAGTTCTTTTGTTCTGAGCAAGCTCACTGTTCTGGCCCTATAGGAAACACAGGAGAGTAGAAGAGTGCTGTTTTCTCAAAAGCAGAGTGTGTTTCTTGCAAGGCGAGCTAGCGTTTGTTTCCCAGTCCTAAACGGAGTTGAATCCCATGCAGTTTCTGGTCCTACGAGCAAGAGTTGTTTTCTGCTAAGAAGAGTCACTATTGCGCTCCCATTGCCATACACAGTGCAAATAGCACTCGCGTCTGTTCCCAGCAAGTACAGTGTATTGGACTGAAGAGAAGCTACTGTTCTGGTCAGTTTCCTAAGCAGAGTTGAACTAGATATGCCCCGTGTGTGTAGGAAGCACAGTTCTTTTGTTCTGAGCAAGCTCACTGTTCTGGCCCTATAGGAAACACAGGAGAGTAGAAGAGTGCTGTTTTCTCAAAAGCAGAGTG
The DNA here is from genome assembly GCF_949786415.1 of Peromyscus eremicus. Taxonomy (NCBI): domain Eukaryota; kingdom Metazoa; phylum Chordata; class Mammalia; order Rodentia; family Cricetidae; genus Peromyscus; species Peromyscus eremicus. The sequence goes on from NW_026737960.1 coordinate 19,193, forward strand.
TGTTTCTTGCAAGGCGAGCTAGCGTTTGTTTCCCAGTCCTAAACGGAGTTGAATCCCATGCAGTTTCTGGTCCTACGAGCAAGAGTTGTTTTCTGCTTAGAAGAGTCACTATTGCGCTCCCATTGCCATACACAGTGCAAATAGCACTCGCGTCTGTTCCCAGCAAGTACAGTGTATTGGACTGAAGAGAAGCTACTGTTCTGGTCAGTTTCCTAAGCAGAGTTGAACTAGATATGCCCCGTGTGTGTAGGAAGCACAGTTCTTTTGTTCTGAGCAAGCTCAATGTTCTGGCCCTATAGGAAACACAGGAGAGTAGAAGAGTGCTGTTTTCTCAAAAGCAGAGTGTGTTTCTTGCAAGGCGAGCTAGCGTTTGTTTCCCAGTCCTAAACGGAGTTGAATCCCATGCAGTTTGTGGTCCTACGAGCAAGAGTTGTTTTCTGCTAAGAAGAGTCACTATTGCGCTCCCATTGCCATACACAGTGCAAATAGCACTCGCGTCTGTTCCCAGCAAGTACAGTGTATTGGACTGAAGAGAAGCTACTGTTCTGGTCAGTTTCCTAAGCAGAGTTGAACTAGATATGCCCCGTGTGTGTAGGAAGCACAGTTCTTTGCTTCTGAGCAAGCTCACTGTTCTGGCCCTATAGGAAACACAGGAGAGTAGAAGAGTGCTGTTTTCTCAAAAGCAGAGTGTGTTTCTTGCAAGGCGAGCTAGCGTTTGTTTCCCAGTCCTAAACGGAGTAGAATCCCATGCAGTTCCTGGTCCTACGAGCAAGAGTTGTTTTCTGCTAAGAAGAGTCACTATTGCGCTCCCATTGCCATACACAGTGCAAATAGCACTCGCGTCTGTTCCCAGCAAGTACAGTGTATTGGACTGAAGAGAAGCTACTGTTCTTGTCAGTTTCCTAAGAAGAGTTGAACTAGATATGCCCCGTGTGTGTAGGAAGCACAGTTCTTTTGTTCTGAGCAAGCTCACTGTTCTGGCCCTATAGGAAACACAGGAGAGTAGAAGAGTGCTGTTTTCTCAAAAGCAGAGTGTGTTTCTTGCAAGGCGAGCTAGCGTTTGTTTCCCAGTCCTAAACGGAGTTGAATCCCATGCAGTTTCTGGTCCTACGAGCAAGAGTTGTTTTCTGCTAAGAAGAGTCACTATTGCGCTCCCATTGCCATACACAGTGCAAATAGCACTCGCGTCTGTTCCCAGCAAGTACAGTGTATTGGACTGAAGAGAAGCTACTGTTCTGGTCAGTTTCCTAAGCAGAGTTGAACTAGATATGCCCCGTGTGTGTAGGAAGCACAGTTCTTTTGTTCTGAGCAAGCTCACTGTTCTGGCCCTATAGGAAACACAGGAGAGTAGAAGAGTGCTGTTTTCTCAAAAGCAGAGTGTGTTTCTTGCAAGGCGAGCTAGCGTTTGTTTCCCAGTCCTAAACGGAGTTGAATCCCATGCAGTTTCTGGTCCTACGAGCAAGAGTTGTTTTCTGCTAAGAAGAGTCACTATTGCGCTCCCATTGCCATACACAGTGCAAATAGCACTCGCGTCTGTTCCCAGCAAGTACAGTGTATTGGACTGAAGAGAAGCTACTGTTCTGGTCAGTTTCCTAAGCAGAGTTGAACTAGATATGCCCCGTGTGTGTAGGAAGCACAGTTCTTTTGTTCTGAGCAAGCTCACTGTTCTGGCCCTATAGGAAACACAGGAGAGTAGAAGAGTGCTGTTTTCTCAAAAGCAGAGTGTGTTTCTTGCAAGGCGAGCTAGCGTTTGTTTCCCAGTCCTAAACGGAGTTGAATCCCATGCAGTTTCTGGTCCTACGAGCAAGAGTTGTTTTCTGCTTAGAAGAGTCACTATTGCGCTCCCATTGCCATACACAGTGCAAATAGCACTCGCGTCTGTTCCCAGCAAGTACAGTGTATTGGACTGAAGAGAAGCTACTGTTCTGGTCAGTTTCCTAAGCAGAGTTGAACTAGATATGCCCCGTGTGTGTAGGAAGCACAGTTCTTTTGTTCTGAGCAAGCTCAATGTTCTGGCCCTATAGGAAACACAGGAGAGTAGAAGAGTGCTGTTTTCTCAAAAGCAGAGTGTGTTTCTTGCAAGGCGAGCTAGCGTTTGTTTCCCAGTCCTAAACGGAGTTGAATCCCATGCAGTTTGTGGTCCTACGAGCAAGAGTTGTTTTCTGCTAAGAAGAGTCACTATTGCGCTCCCATTGCCATACACAGTGCAAATAGCACTCGCGTCTGTTCCCAGCAAGTACAGTGTATTGGACTGAAGAGAAGCTACTGTTCTGGTCAGTTTCCTAAGCAGAGTTGAACTAGATATGCCCCGTGTGTGTAGGAAGCACAGTTCTTTTGTTCTGAGCAAGCTCACTGTTCTGGCCCTATAGGAAACACAGGAGAGTAGAAGAGTGCTGTTTTCTCAAAAGCAGAGTGTGTTTCTTGCAAGGCGAGCTAGCGTTTGTTTCCCAGTCCTAAACGGAGTTGAATCCCCTGCAGTTTGTGGTCCTACGAGCAAGAGTTGTTTTCTGCTAAGAAGAGTCACTATTGCGCTCCCATTGCCATACACAGTGCAAAGAGCACTCGCGTCTGTTCCCAGCAAGTACAGTGTATTGGACTGAAGAGAAGCTACTGTTCTGGTCAGTTTCCTAAGCAGAGTTGAACTAGATATGCCCCGTGTGTGTAGGAAGCACAGTTTTTTTGTTCTGAGCAAGCTCACTGTTCTGGCCCTATAGGAAACACAGGAGAGTAGAAGAGTGCTGTTTTCTCAAAAGCAAAGTGTGTTTCTTGCAAGGCGAGCTAGCTTTTGTTTCCCAGTCCTAAACGGACTTGAATCCCATGCAGTTTGTGGTCCTACGAGCAAGAGTTGTTTTCTGCTAAGAAGAGTCACTATTGCGCTCCCATTGCCATACACAGTGCAAATAGCACTCGCGTCTGTTCCCAGCAAGTATAGTGTATTGGACTGAAGAGAAGCTACTGTTCTTGTCAGTTTCCTAAGCAGAGTTGAACTAGATATGCCCCGTGTGTGTAGGAAGCACAGTTCTTTTGTTCTGAGCAAGCTCACTGTTCTGGCCCTATAGGAAACACAGGAGAGTAGAAGAGTGCTGTTTTCTCAAAAGCAGAGTGTGTTTCTTGCAAGGCGAGCTAGCGTTTGTTTCCCAGTCCTAAACGGAGTTGAATCCCATGCAGTTTGTGGTCCTATGAGCAAGAGTTGTTTTCTGCTAAGAAGAGTCACTATTGCGCTCCCATTGCCATACACAGTGCAAATAGCACTCGCGTCTGTTTCCAGCAAATACAGTGTATTGGACTGAAGAGAAGCTACTGTTCTGGTCAGTTTCCTAAGCAGAGTTGAACTAGATATGCCCCGTGTGTGTAGGAAGCACAGTTCTTTGGTTCTGAGCAAGCTCACTGTTCTGGCCCTATAGGAAACACAGGAGAGTAGAAGAGTGCTGTTTTCTCAAAAGCAGAGTGTGTTTCTTGCAAGGCGAGCTAGCGTTTGTTTCCCAGTCCTAAACGGAGTAGAATCCCATGCAGTTCCTGGTCCTACGAGCAAGAGTTGTTTTCTGCTAAGAAGAGTCACTATTGCGCTCCCATTGCCATACACAGTGCAAATAGCACTCGCGTCTGTTCCCAGCAAGTACAGTGTATTGGACTGAAGAGAAGCTACTGTTCTTGTCAGTTTCCTAAGCAGAGTTGAACTAGATATGCCCCGTGTGTGTAGGAAGCACAGTGCTTTTGTTCTGAGCAAGCTCACTGTTCTGGCCCTATAGGAAACACAGGAGAGTAGAAGAGTGCTGTTTTCTCAAAAGCAGAGTGTGTTTCTTGCAAGGCGAGCTAGCGTTTGTTTCCCAGTCCTAAACGGAGTTGAATCCCATGCAGTTTCTGGTCCTACGAGCAAGAGTTGTTTTCTGCTAAGAAGAGTCACTATTGCGCTCCCATTGCCATACACAGTGCAAATAGCACTCGCGTCTGTTCCCAGCAAGTACAGTGTATTGGACTGAAGAGAAGCTACTGTTCTGGTCAGTTTCCTAAGCAGAGTTGAACTAGATATGCCCCATGTGTGTAGGAAGCACAGTTCTTTTGTTCTGAGCAAGCTCACTGTTCTGGCCCTATAGGAAACACAGGAGAGTAGAAGAGTGCTGTTTTCTCAAAAGCAGAGTGTGTTTCTTGCAAGGCGAGCTAGCGTTTGTTTCCCAGTCCTAAACGGAGTTGAATCCCATGCAGTTTCTGGTCCTACGAGCAAGAGTTGTTTTCTGCTAAGAAGAGTCACTATTGCGCTCCCATTGCCATACACAGTGCAAATAGCACTCGCGTCTGTTCCCAGCAAGTACAGTGTATTGGACTGAAGAGAAGCTACTGTTCTGGTCAGTTTCCTAAGCAGAGTTGAACTAGATATGCCCCGTGTGTGTAGGAAGCACAGTTCTTTTGTTCTGAGCAAGCTCACTGTTCTGGCCCTATAGGAAACACAGGAGAGTAGAAGAGTGCTGTTTTCTCAAAAGCAGAGTGTGTTTCTTGCAAGGCGAGCTAGCGTTTGTTTCCCAGTCCTAAACGGAGTTGAATCCCATGCAGTTTGTGGTCCTACGAGCAAGAGTTGTTTTCTGCTAAGAAGAGTCACTATTGCGCTCCCATTGCCATACACAGTGCAAATAGCACTCGCGTCTGTTCCCAGCAAGTACAGTGTATTGGACTGAAGAGAAGCTACTGTTCTGGTCAGTTTCCTAAGCAGAGTTGAACTAGATATGCCCCGTGTGTGTAGGAAGCACAGTTTTTTGTTCTGAGCAAGCTCACTGTTCTGGCCCTATAGGAAACACAGGAGAGTAGAAGAGTGCTGTTTTCTCAAAAGCAGAGTGTGTTTCTTGCAAGGCGAGCTAGCGTTTGTTTCCCAGTCCTAAACGGAGTTGAATCCCATGCAGTTTGTGGTCCTACGAGCAAGAGTTGTTTTCTGCTAAGAAGAGTCACTATTGCGCTCCCATTGCCATACACAGTGCAAATAGCACTCGCGTCTGTTCCCAGCAAGTACAGTGTATTGGACTGAAGAGAAGCTACTGTTCTGGTCAGTTTCCTAAGCAGAGTTGAACTAGATATGCCCCGTGTGTGTAGGAAGCACAGTTCTTTTGTTCTGAGCAAGCTCACTGTTCTGGCCCTATAGGAAACACAGGAGAGTAGAAGAGTGCTGTTTTCTCAAAAGCAGAGTGTGTTTCTTGCAAGGCGAGCTAGCGTTTGTTTCCCAGTCCTAAACGGAGTTGAATCCCATGCAGTTTGTGGTCCTACGAGCAAGAGTTGTTTTCTGCTTAGAAGAGTCACTATTGCGCTCCCATTGCCATACACAGTGCAAATAGCACTCGCGTCTGTTCCCAGCAAGTACAGTGTATTGGACTGAAGAGAAGCTACTGTTCTGGTCAGTTTCCTAAGCAGAGTTGAACTAGATATGCCCCGTGTGTGTAGGAAGCACAGTTCTTTTGTTCTGAGCAAGCTCACTGTTCTGGCCCTATAGGAAACACAGGAGAGTAGAAGAGTGCTGTTTTCTCAAAAGCAGAGTGTGTTTCTTGCAAGGCGAGCTAGCGTTTGTTTCCCAGTCCTAAACGGAGTTGAATCCCATGCAGATTCTGGTCCTACGAGCAAGAGTTGTTTTCTGCTAAGAAGAGTCACTATTGCGCTCCCATTGCCATACACAGTGCAAATAGCACTCGCGTCTGTTCCCAGCAAGTACAGTGTATTGGACTGAAGAGAAGCTACTGTTCTGGTCAGTTTCCTAAGCAGAGTTGAACTAGATATGCCCCGTGTGTGTAGGAAGCACAGTTCTTTTGTTCTGAGCAAGCATACTGTTCTGGCCCTATAGGAAACACAGGAGAGTAGAAGAGTGCTGTTTTCTCAAAAGCAGAGTGTGTTTCTTGCAAGGCGAGCTAGCGTTTGTTTCCCAGTCCTAAACGGAGTAGAATCCCATGCAGTTTGTGGTCCTACGAGCAAGAGTTGTTTTCTGCTAAGAAGAGTCACTATTGCGCTCCCATTGCCATACACAGTGCAAATAGCACTCGCGTCTGTTCCCAGCAAGTACAGTGTATTGGACTGAAGAGAAGCTACTGTTCTGGTCAGTTTCCTAAGCAGAGTTGAACTAGATATGCCCCGTGTGTGTAGGAAGCACAGTTCTTTTGTTCTGAGCAAGCTCACTGTTCTGGCCCTATAGGAAACACAGGAGAGTAGAAGAGTGCTGTTTTCTCAAAAGCAGAGTGTGTTTCTTGCAAGGCGAGCTAGCGTTTGTTTCCCAGTCCTAAACGGAGTTGAATCCCATGCAGATTCTGGTCCTACGAGCAAGAGTTCTTTTCTGCTAAGAAGAGTCACTATTGCGCTCCCATTGCCATACACAGTGCAAATAGCACTCGCGTCTGTTCCCAGCAAGTACAGTGTATTGGACTGAAGAGAAGCTACTGTTCTTGTCAGTTTCCTAAGCAGAGTTGAACTAGATATGCCCCGTGTGTGTAGGAAGCACAGTTCTTTTGTTCTGAGCAAGCTCACTGTTCTGGCCCTATAGGAAACACAGGAGAGTAGAAGAGCGCTGTTTTCTCAAAAGCAGAGTGTGTTTCTTGCAAGGCCAGCTAGCGTTTGTTTCCCAGTCCTAAACGGAGTTGAATCCCATGCAGTTTCTGGTCCTACGAGCAAGAGTTGTTTTCTGCTTAGAAGAGTCACTATTGCGCTCCCATTGCCATACACAGTGCAAATAGCACTCGCGTCTGTTCCCAGCAAGTACAGTGTATTGGACTGAAGAGAAGCTACTGTTCTGGTCAGTTTCCTAAGCAGAGTTGAACTAGATATGCCCCGTGTGTGTAGGAAGCACAGTTCTTTTGTTCTGAGCAAGCTCACTGTTCTGGCCCTATAGGAAACACAGGAGAGTAGAAGAGTGCTGTTTTCTCAAAAGCAGAGTGTGTTTCTTGCAAGGCCAGCTAGCGTTTGTTTCCCAGTCCTAAACGGAGTTGAATCCCATGCAGATTCTGGTCCTACGAGCAAGAGTTGTTTTCTGCTAAGAAGAGTCACTATTGCGCTCCCATTGCCATACACAGTGCAAATAGCACTCGCGTCTGTTCCCAGCAAGTACTGTGTATTGGACTGAAGAGAAGCTACTGTTCTGGTCAGTTTCCTAAGCAGAGTTGAACTAGATATGCCCCGTGTGTGTAAGAAGCACAGTTCTTTTGTTCTGAGCAAGCACACTGTTCTGGCCCTATAGGAAACACAGGAGAGTAGAAGAGTGCTGTTTTCTCAAAAGCAGAGTGTGTTTCTTGCAAGGCGAGCTAGCGTTTGTTTCCCAGTCCTAAACGGAGTTGAATCCCATGCAGTTTCTGGTCCTACGAGCAAGAGTTGTTTTCTGCTAAGAAGAGTCACTATTGCGCTCCCATTGCCATACACAGTGCAAATAGCACTCGCGTCTGTTCCCAGCAAGTACAGTGTATTGGACTGAAGAGAAGCTACTGTTCTTGTCAGTTTCCTAAGCAGAGTTGAACTAGATATGCCCCGTGTGTGTAGGAAGCACAGTTCTTTTGTTCTGAGCAAGCTCACTGTTCTGGCCCTATAGGAAACACAGGAGAGTAGAAGAGTGCTGTTTTCTCAAAAGCAGAGTGTGTTTCTTGCAAGGCCAGCTAGCGTTTGTTTCCCAGTCCTAAACGGAGTTGAATCCCATGCAGTTTCTGGTCCTACGAGCAACAGTTGTTTTCTTCTAAGAAGAGTCACTATTGCGCTCCCATTGCCATACACAGTGCAAATAGCACTCGCGTCTGTTCCCAGCAAGTACAGTGTATTGGACTGAAGAGAAGCTACTGTTCTTGTCAGTTTCCTAAGCAGAGTTGAACTAGATATGGCCCGTGTGTGTAGGAAGCACAGTTGTTTTGTTCTGAGCAAGCTCACTGTTCTGGCCCTATAGGAAACACAGGAGAGTAGAAGAGTGCTGTTTTCTCAAAAGCAGAGTGTGTTTCTTGCAAGGCGAGCTAGCGTTTGTTTCCCAGTCCTAAACGGAGTTGAATCCCATGCAATTTCTGGTCCTACGAGCAAGAGTTGTTTTCTGCTAAGAAGAGTCACTATTGCGCTCCCATTGCCATACACAGTGCAAATAGCACTCGCGTCTGTTCCCAGCAAGTACAGTGTATTGGACTGAAGAGAAGCTACTGTTCTTGTCAGTTTCCTAAGCAGAGTTGAACTAGATATGCCCCGTGTGTGTAGGAAGCACAGTTCTTTTGTTCTGAGCAAGCTCACTGTTCTGGCCCTATAAGAAACACAGGAGAGTAGAAGAGTGCTGTTTTCTCAAAAGCAGAGTGTGTTTCTTGCAAGGCGAGCTAGCGTTTGTTTCCCAGTCCTAAACGGAGTTGAATCCCATGCAGTTTCTGGTCCTACGAGCAAGAGTTGTTTTCTGCTAAGAAGAGTCACTATTGCGCTCCCATTGCCATACACAGTGCAAATAGCACTCGCGTCTGTTCCCAGCAAGTACAGTGTATTGGACTGAAGAGAAGCTACTGTTCTGGTCAGTTTCCTAAGCAGAGTTGAACTAGATATGCCCCGTGTGTGTAGGAAGCACAGTTCTTTTGTTCTGAGCAAGCTCACTGTTCTGGCCCTATAGGAAACACAGGAGAGTAGAAGAGTGCTGTTTTCTCAAAAGCAGAGTGTGTTTCTTGCAAGGCGAGCTAGCGTTTGTTTCCCAGTCCTAAACGGAGTTGAATCCCATGCAGATTCTGGTCCTACGAGCAAGAGTTGTTTTCTGCTAAGAAGAGTCACTATTGCGCTCCCATTGCCATACACAGTGCAAATAGCACTCGCGTCTGTTCCCAGCAAGTACAGTGTATTGGACTGAAGAGAAGCTACTGTTCTGGTCAGTTTCCTAAGCAGAGTTGAACTAGATATGCCCCGTGTGTGTAGGAAGCACAGTTCTTTTGTTCTGAGCAAGCTCACTGTTCTGGCCCTATAGGAAACACAGGAGAGTAGAAGAGTGCTGTTTTCTCAAAAGCAGAGTGTGTTTCTTGCAAGGCGAGCTAGCGTTTGTTTCCCAGTCCTAAACGGAGTAGAATCCCATGCAGTTTCTGGTCCTACGAGCAAGAGTTGTTTTCTGCTAAGAAGAGTCACTATTGCGCTCCCATTGCCATACACAGTGCAAATAGCACTGGCGTCTGTTCCCAGCAAGTACAGTGTATTGGACTGAAGAGAAGCTACTGTTCTTGTCAGTTTCCTAAGCAGAGTTGAACTAGATATGCCCCGTGTGTGTAGGAAGCACAGTTCTTTTGTTCTGAGCAAGCTCACTGTTCTGGCCCTATAGGAAACACAGGAGAGTAGAAGAGTGCTGTTTTCTCAAAAGCAGAGTGTGTTTCTTGCAAGGCCAGCTAGCGTTTGTTTCCCAGTCCTAAACGGAGTTGAATCCCATGCAGTTTCTGGTCCTACGAGCAACAGTTGTTTTCTGCTAAGAAGAGTCACTATTGCGTTCCCATTGCCATACACAGTGCAAATAGCACTCGCGTCTGTTCCCAGCAAGTACAGTGTATTGGACTGAAGAGAAGCTACTGTTCTTGTCAGTTTCCTAAGCAGAGTTGAACTAGATATGGCCCGTGTGTGTAGGAAGCACAGTTGTTTTGTTCTGAGCAAGCTCACTGTTCTGGCCCTATAGGAAACACAGGAGAGTAGAAGAGTGCTGTTTTCTCAAAAGCAGAGTGTGTTTCTTGCAAGGCGAGCT
>NW_026737961.1:0-28819 GCF_949786415.1 Peromyscus eremicus
AAGAGTTGTTTTATGATAAGAATAGTCACTATTGCGCTGCCATTGCCATACACAGGACAAATAGCACTGGCATCTGTTCCCAGCAAGTACAGTGTATTGGACAGAAGAGGATCTACTGTTCTTGTCAGGTTTCTAAGCAGAATTGAACTAGATATGGCCGTGTGTGTAGGAAGCACAGTTCTTTTGTTCTGAGCAAGCTCACTGTTCGGACCCCATAGGAAACACAGTAGAGTAGAAGAGTGCTCTTTTCTCTAAAGCAGTGTGTTTCTTGTAAGGCGAGCTAACGTTTGTTTCCCAGTCTTAAATGGAGTTGAATCACATGCAGTTTCTGGTCCTACGAGCAAGAGTTGTTTTCTGGTAAGACAAGTCACTATTGTGCTCTCATTGCCATACACAGTGCAAATAGCACTCGCGTCTGTTCCCAGCAAGTACAGTGTATTGGACTGAAGAGGAGCTACTGTTCTTGTCAGTTTCCTAAGCAGAGTTGAACTAGTTATGGCCCGTGTGTAGGAAGCACATTTCTTTTGTTCTGAGCAAGTTCACTGTTCTGGCCTTATAGGAAACACAGTAGAGTAGAAGATTGCTCTTTTCTCAAAAGCAGAGTTTGTTTCTTGTAAGGCGATTTAGCGTTTGTTTCCCAGTCCTAAATGGAGTTGAATCCCATGCAGTTTCTGGTCCTACGAGCAAGAGTTGTTTTCTGGTAAGAAGAGTCACTATTGCGCTCAAATTGTCATACACTGGTCAAATAGCACTGGCATCTGATCCCAGGAAGTACAGTGTATTGGACTGAAGAGGGATCTACTGTTCTTGTCAGGTTCCTACGCAGAATTGAACTAGATATGGCCATGTGTGTAGAAAGCACAGTTCTTTTGTTCTGAGCAAGCTCACTCTTTGGACCCCATTGGAAACACAGTAGAGTAGAAGAGTGCTCTTTTCTCAAAAGCAGAGTGTGTTTATTGAAAGGCGAGCTAGTGTTTGTTTCCCAGTCAGAAATGGAATTGAATCCCGCGCAGTTTCTGGTCCTACGAGCAAGAGATTTTTCTGGGAAGTGTCACTATTGCGCTCCCATTGCCAGAAACAGTGCAAATAGCACTGGCATCTGTTCCATGCATGTACAGAGTATTGGACTGAAGAGGAGCTACTGTTCTTGTCAGTTTCCTAAGCAGAGTTGAACTAGATATGGCCCCTGTGTGTAGGAAGCACAGTTCTTTTGTTCTGAGCAAGTTCACTGTTCTGGCGCTATAGGAAACACAGTAGAGTAGGAGAGTGCTCTTTTCTCAAAAGCAGAGTGTGTTTCTTGTAAGGCAAGCTAGAGTTTCTTTCCCAGTCCTAAATGGAGTTGTGTCTCATGCAGTTTCTGGTCCTATGAGCAAGAGTTGTTTTCTGGTAAGAAGAGTCACTATTGCGCTCCCTTTGTCATATACAGGGCAAATAGCCCTGGTGTCTGTTCCCAGCAAGTACAGTGTATTGGACTGAACAGGAGCTACTGTTCTTGTCAGTTTCCTAAGCAGAGTTGAACTAGATATGGCTCGTATGTGTAGGAAGAACAGTTCTTTTGTTCTGAGAAAGCACACTGTGCGGATCGGAAACACAGTAGAGTAGATGAGAGCTCTTTTCTCAAAATTAGATTGTGTTTCTTTAAAGGCGAGCTAGTATTTGCTTCCCAGTCAGAAATGGAGTTGAATCCCATGCCGTTTCTGGTCCTATGAGCAAGAGTTTTTTTCTGGTAAGAAGAGTCACTATTGGGCTCCCATTGCCATACAAGTGCAAATAGCACTGGCGTCTGCTCCCAGCAAGTACAGTGTATTCGAATGAAGAGCAGCTACTGTTCTTGTCAGTTTTCTAAGCAGAGTTGAACTAGATATGGCCCGTGTGTGTAGGAAGCACAGTTCTTTTGTTCTGAGCAAGCTCACTGTGCGGAACACATAGGAAACACAGTAGAGTAGAAGAGTGCTCTTTTCTCAAAAGCAGAGTGTGTTTCTTGTAAGGCGACCTAGCGTTTTTTTCCCAGTCCTAAATGGAGTTGAATCACATGCAGTTTCTGGTCCTACGAGCAAGAGTTGTTTTCTGGTAAGAAGAGTCAATATTGCGCTCCCATTGTCATACACAGGGCAAATAGCACTGGCGTCGGGTCCCAGCATGTACGGTGTATTGGACTGAAGAGAACCTACTGTTCTTGTCAGGTTCCTAAGCAGAATTGAACTAGTTATGGCCGTGTATGCAGGAAGCACAGTTCTTTTCTTCTGAGCAAGCTCTCTGTTCTGGCCCTATAGGAAACACAGTAGAGTAGAAGAGTGCTCTTTTCTCAAAAGCAGAGTGTGTTTCTTGTAAGGCGAGCTAGCGTTTGTTTCCAGTCCTAAATGGAGTTGAATCACATGCAGTTTTTGGTCCTACCAGAAAGAGTTGTTTCCTCTTAAGGAAAGTCACTATTGCGCTCCCTTTGCCATACACAGTGCAAATAGCAGTCGCGTCTGTTTCCAGCAAGTACAGTGTATTGGACTGAAGAGGAGCTACTGTTCTTGTCAGTTTCCTAAGCAGAGTTGAACTAGATATGGCCGTGTGTGTAGGAAGCACAGTTCTTTTGTTCTGAGCAAGCTCACTGTTCAGACCCCATTGGAAATACAATAGAGTAGAAGCGTGTTCTTTTCTCAAAAGCAGAGAGTGTTTCTTGTAAGGCAAGATAGCGTATGTTTCACAGTACTAAATGGAGTGGAATCACATGCAGTTTGTGGTCCTACGAGCAAGAATGGTTTTCTAGTAAGAAGAGTAACTATTGTGCTCCCATTGTCATACACAGGGCAAATAGCACTGGCGTCTGTTCCCAGCATGTACAGTGTATTGGACTGAAGAGGATCTACTGTTCTTGTCAGTTTCCTAAGCAGAATTGAACTAGATATGGCCGTGTGTGTAGGAAGCACAGTTCTCTTGTTCTGATCAAGCTCACTGTTCTGGCCCTATAGGATACACAGAAGAGTAGAAGAGTGCTCTTTTCTCAAAAGCAGAGTGTGTTTCTTGTAAGGCGAGCTAGCGTTTGTTTCCCAGTCCTAAATGGAGTTGAATCACATGCAGTTTCTGGTCATATGAGCAAGAGTTGTTTTCTGGTAAGGAAAGTCACTGTTGTACTCCCATTGCCATACATAGTGCAAATAGCACTCGCGTCTGTTCCCAGCAAGTACAGTGTATTGGACTGAAGAGGAGCTACTGTTCTTGTCATTTTCCTAAGAGGAATTGAACCAGATATGGCCCATGTGTGTAGGAAGCACACTTCTTTTGTTCTGAGAAAGCTCACTGTGCGGACATCATAGGAAACACAGTAGAGTAGATGTGTGCTCTTTTCTCAAAATTAAATTGTGTTTCTTGAAAGGCGAGCTAGTATTTGCTTCCCAATCAAAAATGGAGTTGAATCCCATGCCGTTTCTGGTCCTATGAGCAAGAGTTTTTTTCTGGTAAGAAGAGTCACTATTGCGCTCCCATTGTCATACACAGTGCAAATAGCACTGGCGTCTGTTCCCAGCAAGTACGGTATTGGACTGAAGAGCAGCTACTGTTCTTGTCAGTTTCCTAAGCAGAGTATAACTAGATATGGCCCGTGTGTGTAGGAAGCACAGTTCATTATTTCTTAGCAAGCTCACTGTTCGGACACCATAGGAAACACTGTAGAGTAGAAGAGTGCTCTTTTCTCAAAAGCAGAGTGCGTTTCTTGAAAGGCGAGCTAGTGTTTGTTTCCCAGTCAGAAATGGAATTGAATCCCATGCAGTTTCTGGTCCTACGAGCAAGAGTTTTTTTCTGGTAAGAAGAGTCACTATTGCGCTCCCATTGCCATACACAGTGCAAATAGCACTGGCGTCTGTTCCCTGCATGTACAGAGTATTGGACTGAATAGGAGCTCCTGTTCTTGTCAGATTCCTAAGCAGAGTTGAATTAGATATGTCCCCTGTGTGTAGGAAGCACAGTTCTTTTGTTCTGAGCAAGCTCACTGTTCTGGCCTTATAGGAAACACAGTAGAGTAGAAGAGTGCTCTTTTCTCAAAAGCAGAGTGCGTTTCTTGTAAGGCGAGCTAGCGTTTCTTTCCCAGTCCTAAATGGAGTTGAATCACATGCAGTTTCTGGTCCTACGAGCAAGAGTTGTTTTCTGGTAAGGAAAGTCACTATTGCGCTCCCATTGCCATACACAGGGCAAATAGCACATGCGTCTGTTCCCAGCAAGTACAGTGTATTGGACTGAAGAGGAGCTACTGTTCTTCTCAGTTTCCTAAGCAGAGTTGAACTAGATATGGCCCGTGTTTCTAGGAAGCACAGTTCATTTGTTCTGAGACAAGCTCACTGTTCTGGCCCTATAGGAAACACAGTAGAGTAGAAGAGTGCTCTTTTCTCAAAAGTAGAATGTGTTTCTTGTAAGGCGAGCTAGCGTTTGATTCCCAGTCCTAAATGGAGTTGAATCCCATGCAGTTTCTGGTCCTACGAGCAAGAGTTGTTTTCTGGTAAGAAGAGTCGCTATTGTGCTCCCATTGTCATACACAGGGCAAATAGCACTGGCATCTGATCCCAGGAAGTACAGTGTATTGGACTGAAGAGGATCTACTGTTCTTGTCAGGTTCCTACGCAGAATTGAAATAGATATGGCCATGTGTGTAGAAAGCACAGTTCTTTTGTTCTGAGCAAGCTCACTGTTTGGACCCCATAGGAAACACAGTAGAGTAGAAGAGTGCTCTTTTCTCTAAAGCAGTGTGTTTCTTGTAAGGCGAGCTAACGTTTGTTTCCCAGTCCTTAATGGAGTTGAATCACATGCAGTTTCTGGTCCTACGAGCAAGAGCTGTTTTCTGGTAAGGAAAGTCACTATTGTGCTCCCATTGCCATACACAGTGCAAATAGCACATGCGTCTGTTCCCAGCAAGTACAGTGTATTGGACTGAAGAGGAGCTACTGTTCTTCTCAGTTTCCTAAGCAGAGTTGAACTAGATATGGCCCGTGTGTCTAGGAAGCACAGTTCATTTGTTCTGAGCAAGCTCACTGTTCTGGCCCTATAGGAAACAAAGTAGAGTAGAGGAGTGCTCTTTTCTCAAAAGCAGAGTGTGTTTCTTGTAAGGTGAGCTAGAGTTTGTTTCCCAGTCCTAAATGGAGTTGAATCACATGCAGTTTCTGGTCGTACGAGCAAGAGTTGTTTTCTGGTAAGATGAGTCACTATTGTGCTTCAATTTCCATACACAGGGCAAATAGCACTCGCGTCTTTTCCCAGCAAGTACAGTGTATCGGACTGAAGAGGAGCTGCTGTTCTTGTCAGTTTCTTAAGCAGAGTTGAGCTACATATGGTCCTTGTGTGTAGGAAGCACAGTTATTTTGTTCTGAGCAAGCTCACTGTTTGGACCCCATAGGAAACACAGTAGAGTAGAAGAGTGCTCTTTTCTCTAAAGCAGAGTGTGTTTCTTGTAAGGTGAGCTAGCGTTTGTGTCTCAGTCCTAAATGGAGTGGAATCACATGCAGTTTCTGGTCCTATGAGCAAGAGTTGTTTTATGGTAAGAATAGTCACTATTGCGCTGCCATTGCCATACACAGGACAAATAGCACTGGCATCTGTTCCCAGCAAGTACAGTGTATTGGACAGAAGAGGATCTACTGTTCTTGTCAGGTTTCTAAGCAGAATTGAACTAGATATGGCCGTGTGTGTAGGAAGCACAGTTCTTTTGTTCTGAGCAAGCTCACTGTTCGGACCCCATAGGAAACACAGTAGAGTAGAAGAGTGCTCTTTTCTCTAAAGCAGTGTGTTTCTTGTAAGGCGAGCTAACGTTTGTTTCCCAGTCTTAAATGGAGTTGAATCACATGCAGTTTCTGGTCCTACGAGCAAGAGTTGTTTTCTGGTAAGACAAGTCACTATTGTGCTCTCATTGCCATACACAGTGCAAATAGCACTCGCGTCTGTTCCCAGCAAGTACAGTGTATTGGACTGAAGAGGAGCTACTGTTCTTGTCAGTTTCCTAAGCAGAGTTGAACTAGTTATGGCCCGTGTGTAGGAAGCACATTTCTTTTGTTCTGAGCAAGTTCACTGTTCTGGCCTTATAGGAAACACAGTAGAGTAGAAGATTGCTCTTTTCTCAAAAGCAGAGTTTGTTTCTTGTAAGGCGATTTAGCGTTTGTTTCCCAGTCCTAAATGGAGTTGAATCCCATGCAGTTTCTGGTCCTACGAGCAAGAGTTGTTTTCTGGTAAGAAGAGTCACTATTGCGCTCAAATTGTCATACACTGGTCAAATAGCACTGGCATCTGATCCCAGGAAGTACAGTGTATTGGACTGAAGAGGGATCTACTGTTCTTGTCAGGTTCCTACGCAGAATTGAACTAGATATGGCCATGTGTGTAGAAAGCACAGTTCTTTTGTTCTGAGCAAGCTCACTCTTTGGACCCCATTGGAAACACAGTAGAGTAGAAGAGTGCTCTTTTCTCAAAAGCAGAGTGTGTTTATTGAAAGGCGAGCTAGTGTTTGTTTCCCAGTCAGAAATGGAATTGAATCCCGCGCAGTTTCTGGTCCTACGAGCAAGAGATTTTTCTGGGAAGTGTCACTATTGCGCTCCCATTGCCAGAAACAGTGCAAATAGCACTGGCATCTGTTCCATGCATGTACAGAGTATTGGACTGAAGAGGAGCTACTGTTCTTGTCAGTTTCCTAAGCAGAGTTGAACTAGATATGGCCCCTGTGTGTAGGAAGCACAGTTCTTTTGTTCTGAGCAAGTTCACTGTTCTGGCGCTATAGGAAACACAGTAGAGTAGGAGAGTGCTCTTTTCTCAAAAGCAGAGTGTGTTTCTTGTAAGGCAAGCTAGAGTTTCTTTCCCAGTCCTAAATGGAGTTGTGTCTCATGCAGTTTCTGGTCCTATGAGCAAGAGTTGTTTTCTGGTAAGAAGAGTCACTATTGCGCTCCCTTTGTCATATACAGGGCAAATAGCCCTGGTGTCTGTTCCCAGCAAGTACAGTGTATTGGACTGAACAGGAGCTACTGTTCTTGTCAGTTTCCTAAGCAGAGTTGAACTAGATATGGCTCGTATGTGTAGGAAGAACAGTTCTTTTGTTCTGAGAAAGCACACTGTGCGGACACCATCGGAAACACAGTAGAGTAGATGAGAGCTCTTTTCTCAAAATTAGATTGTGTTTCTTTAAAGGCGAGCTAGTATTTGCTTCCCAGTCAGAAATGGAGTTGAATCCCATGCCGTTTCTGGTCCTACGAGCAAGAGTTTTTTTCTGGTAAGAAGAGTCACTATTGGGCTCCCATTGCCATACAAGTGCAAATAGCACTGGCGTCTGCTCCCAGCAAGTACAGTGTATTCGAATGAAGAGCAGCTACTGTTCTTGTCAGTTTTCTAAGCAGAGTTGAACTAGATATGGCCCGTGTGTGTAGGAAGCACAGTTCTTTTGTTCTGAGCAAGCTCACTGTGCGGAACACATAGGAAACACAGTAGAGTAGAAGAGTGCTCTTTTCTCAAAAGCAGAGTGTGTTTCTTGTAAGGCGACCTAGCGTTTTTTTCCCAGTCCTAAATGGAGTTGAATCACATGCAGTTTCTGGTCCTACGAGCAAGAGTTGTTTTCTGGTAAGAAGAGTCAATATTGCGCTCCCATTGTCATACACAGGGCAAATAGCACTGGCGTCGGGTCCCAGCATGTACGGTGTATTGGACTGAAGAGAACCTACTGTTCTTGTCAGGTTCCTAAGCAGAATTGAACTAGTTATGGCCGTGTATGCAGGAAGCACAGTTCTTTTCTTCTGAGCAAGCTCTCTGTTCTGGCCCTATAGGAAACACAGTAGAGTAGAAGAGTGCTCTTTTCTCAAAAGCAGAGTGTGTTTCTTGTAAGGCGAGCTAGCGTTTGTTTCCAGTCCTAAATGGAGTTGAATCACATGCAGTTTTTGGTCCTACCAGCAAGAGTTGTTTCCTCTTAAGGAAAGTCACTATTGCGCTCCCTTTGCCATACACAGTGCAAATAGCAGTCGCGTCTGTTTCCAGCAAGTACAGTGTATTGGACTGAAGAGGAGCTACTGTTCTTGTCAGTTTCCTAAGCAGAGTTGAACTAGATATGGCCGTGTGTGTAGGAAGCACAGTTCTTTTGTTCTGAGCAAGCTCACTGTTCAGACCCCATTGGAAATACAATAGAGTAGAAGCGTGTTCTTTTCTCAAAAGCAGAGAGTGTTTCTTGTAAGGCAAGATAGCGTATGTTTCACAGTACTAAATGGAGTGGAATCACATGCAGTTTGTGGTCCTACGAGCAAGAATGGTTTTCTAGTAAGAAGAGTAACTATTGTGCTCCCATTGTCATACACAGGGCAAATAGCACTGGCGTCTGTTCCCAGCATGTACAGTGTATTGGACTGAAGAGGATCTACTGTTCTTGTCAGTTTCCTAAGCAGAATTGAACTAGATATGGCCGTGTGTGTAGGAAGCACAGTTCTCTTGTTCTGATCAAGCTCACTGTTCTGGCCCTATAGGATACACAGAAGAGTAGAAGAGTGCTCTTTTCTCAAAAGCAGAGTGTGTTTCTTGTAAGGCGAGCTAGCGTTTGTTTCCCAGTCCTAAATGGAGTTGAATCACATGCAGTTTCTGGTCATATGAGCAAGAGTTGTTTTCTGGTAAGGAAAGTCACTGTTGTACTCCCATTGCCATACATAGTGCAAATAGCACTCGCGTCTGTTCCCAGCAAGTACAGTGTATTGGACTGAAGAGGAGCTACTGTTCTTGTCATTTTCCTAAGAGGAGTTGAACCAGATATGGCCCATGTGTGTAGGAAGCACACTTCTTTTGTTCTGAGAAAGCTCACTGTGCGGACATCATAGGAAACACAGTAGAGTAGATGTGTGCTCTTTTCTCAAAATTAAATTGTGTTTCTTGAAAGGCGAGCTAGTATTTGCTTCCCAATCAAAAATGGAGTTGAATCCCATGCCGTTTCTGGTCCTATGAGCAAGAGTTTTTTTCTGGTAAGAAGAGTCACTATTGCGCTCCCATTGTCATACACAGTGCAAATAGCACTGGCGTCTGTTCCCAGCAAGTACGGTATTGGACTGAAGAGCAGCTACTGTTCTTGTCAGTTTCCTAAGCAGAGTATAACTAGATATGGCCCGTGTGTGTAGGAAGCACAGTTCATTATTTCTTAGCAAGCTCACTGTTCGGACACCATAGGAAACACTGTAGAGTAGAAGAGTGCTCTTTTCTCAAAAGCAGAGTGCGTTTCTTGAAAGGCGAGCTAGTGTTTGTTTCCCAGTCAGAAATGGAATTGAATCCCATGCAGTTTCTGGTCCTACGAGCAAGAGTTTTTTTCTGGTAAGAAGAGTCACTATTGCGCTCCCATTGCCATACACAGTGCAAATAGCACTGGCGTCTGTTCCCTGCATGTACAGAGTATTGGACTGAATAGGAGCTCCTGTTCTTGTCAGATTCCTAAGCAGAGTTGAATTAGATATGTCCCCTGTGTGTAGGAAGCACAGTTCTTTTGTTCTGAGCAAGCTCACTGTTCTGGCCTTATAGGAAACACAGTAGAGTAGAAGAGTGCTCTTTTCTCAAAAGCAGAGTGCGTTTCTTGTAAGGCGAGCTAGCGTTTCTTTCCCAGTCCTAAATGGAGTTGAATCACATGCAGTTTCTGGTCCTACGAGCAAGAGTTGTTTTCTGGTAAGGAAAGTCACTATTGCGCTCCCATTGCCATACACAGGGCAAATAGCACATGCGTCTGTTCCCAGCAAGTACAGTGTATTGGACTGAAGAGGAGCTACTGTTCTTCTCAGTTTCCTAAGCAGAGTTGAACTAGATATGGCCCGTGTTTCTAGGAAGCACAGTTCATTTGTTCTGAGACAAGCTAACTGTTCTGGCCCTATAGGAAACACAGTAGAGTAGAAGAGTGCTCTTTTCTCAAAAGTAGAATGTGTTTCTTGTAAGGCGAGCTAGCGTTTGATTCCCAGTCCTAAATGGAGTTGAATCCCATGCAGTTTCTGGTCCTACGAGCAAGAGTTGTTTTCTGGTAAGAAGAGTCGCTATTGTGCTCCCATTGTCATACACAGGGCAAATAGCACTGGCATCTGATCCCAGGAAGTACAGTGTATTGGACTGAAGAGGATCTACTGTTCTTGTCAGGTTCCTACGCAGAATTGAAATAGATATGGCCATGTGTGTAGAAAGCACAGTTCTTTTGTTCTGAGCAAGCTCACTGTTTGGACCCCATAGGAAACACAGTAGAGTAGAAGAGTGCTCTTTTCTCTAAAGCAGTGTGTTTCTTGTAAGGCGAGCTAACGTTTGGTTCCCAGTCCTTAATGGAGTTGAATCACATGCAGTTTCTGGTCCTACGAGCAAGAGCTGTTTTCTGGTAAGGAAAGTCACTATTGCGCTCCCATTGCCATACACAGTGCAAATAGCACATGCGTCTGTTCCCAGCAAGTACAGTGTATTGGACTGAAGAGGAGCTACTGTTCTTCTCAGTTTCCTAAGCAGAGTTGAACTAGATATGGCCCGTGTGTCTAGGAAGCACAGTTCATTTGTTCTGAGCAAGCTCACTGTTCTGGCCCTATAGGAAACAAAGTAGAGTAGAGGAGTGCTCTTTTCTCAAAAGCAGAGTGTGTTTCTTGTAAGGTGAGCTAGAGTTTGTTTCCCAGTCCTAAATGGAGTTGAATCACATGCAGTTTCTGGTCGTACGAGCAAGAGTTGTTTTCTGGTAAGATGAGTCACTATTGTGCTTCAATTTCCATACACAGGGCAAATAGCACTCGCGTCTTTTCCCAGCAAGTACAGTGTATCGGACTGAAGAGGAGCTGCTGTTCTTGTCAGTTTTTTAAGCAGAGTTGAGCTACATATGGTCCTTGTGTGTAGGAAGCACAGTTATTTTGTTCTGAGCAAGCTCACTGTTTGGACCCCATAGGAAACACAGTAGAGTAGAAGAGTGCTCTTTTCTCTAAAGCAGAGTGTGTTTCTTGTAAGGTGAGCTAGCGTTTGTGTCTCAGTCCTAAATGGAGTGGAATCACATGCAGTTTCTGGTCCTATGAGCAAGAGTTGTTTTATGGTAAGAATAGTCACTATTGCGCTGCCATTGCCATACACAGGACAAATAGCACTGGCATCTGTTCCCAGCAAGTACAGTGTATTGGACAGAAGAGGATCTACTGTTCTTGTCAGGTTTCTAAGCAGAATTGAACTAGATATGGCCGTGTGTGTAGGAAGCACAGTTCTTTTGTTCTGAGCAAGCTCACTGTTCGGACTCCATAGGAAACACAGTAGAGTAGAAGAGTGCTCTTTTCTCTAAAGCAGTGTGTTTCTTGTAAGGCGAGCTAACGTTTGTTTCCCAGTCTTAAATGGAGTTGAATCACATGCAGTTTCTGGTCCTACGAGCAAGAGTTGTTTTCTGTTAAGGAAAGTCACTATTGTGCTCTCATTGCCATACAAAGTGCAAATAGCACTCGCGTCTGTTCCCAGCAAGTACAGTGTATTGGACTGAAGAGGAGCTACTGTTCTTGTCAGTTTCCTAAGCAGAGTTGAACTAGTTATGGCCCGTGTGTAGGAAGCACATTTCTTTTGTTCTGAGCAAGTTCACTGTTCTGGCCTTATAGGAAACACAGTAGAGTAGAAGATTGCTCTTTTCTCAAAAGCAGAGTTTGTTTCTTGTAAGGCGATTTAGCGTTTGTTTCCCAGTCCTAAATGGAGTTGAATCCCATGCAGTTTCTGGTCCTACGAGCAAGAGTTGTTTTCTGGTAAGAAGAGTCACTATTGCGCTCAAATTGTCATACACTGGTCAAATAGCACTGGCATCTGATCCCAGGAAGTACAGTGTATTGGACTGAAGAGGGATCTACTGTTCTTGTCAGGTTCCTACGCAGAATTGAACTAGATATGGCCATGTGTGTAGAAAGCACAGTTCTTTTGTTCTGAGCAAGCTCACTCTTTGGACCCCATTGGAAACACAGTAGAGTAGAAGAGTGCTCTTTTCTCAAAAGCAGAGTGTGTTTATTGAAAGGCGAGCTAGTGTTTGTTTCCCAGTCAGAAATGGAATTGAATCCCGCGCAGTTTCTGGTCCTACGAGCAAGAGATTTTTCTGGGAAGTGTCACTATTGCGCTCCCATTGCCAGAAACAGTGCAAATAGCACTGGCATCTGTTCCATGCATGTACAGAGTATTGGACTGAAGAGGAGCTACTGTTCTTGTCAGTTTCCTAAGCAGAGTTGAACTAGATATGGCCCCTGTGTGTAGGAAGCACAGTTCTTTTGTTCTGAGCAAGTTCACTGTTCTGGCGCTATAGGAAACACAGTAGAGTAGGAGAGTGCTCTTTTCTCAAAAGCAGAGTGTGTTTCTTGTAAGGCAAGCTAGAGTTTCTTTCCCAGTCCTAAATGGAGTTGTGTCTCATGCAGTTTCTGGTCCTATGAGCAAGAGTTGTTTTCTGGTAAGAAGAGTCACTATTGCGCTCCCTTTGTCATATACAGGGCAAATAGCCCTGGTGTCTGTTCCCAGCAAGTACAGTGTATTGGACTGAACAGGAGCTACTGTTCTTGTCAGTTTCCTAAGCAGAGTTGAACTAGATATGGCTCGTATGTGTAGGAAGAACAGTTCTTTTGTTCTGAGAAAGCACACTGTGCGGACACCATCGGAAACACAGTAGAGTAGATGAGAGCTCTTTTCTCAAAATTAGATTGTGTTTCTTTAAAGGCGAGCTAGTATTTGCTTCCCAGTCAGAAATGGAGTTGAATCCCATGCCGTTTCTGGTCCTACGAGCAAGAGTTTTTTTCTGGTAAGAAGAGTCACTATTGGGCTCCCATTGCCATACAAGTGCAAATAGCACTGGCGTCTGCTCCCAGCAAGTACAGTGTATTCGAATGAAGAGCAGCTACTGTTCTTGTCAGTTTTCTAAGCAGAGTTGAACTAGATATGGCCCGTGTGTGTAGGAAGCACAGTTCTTTTGTTCTGAGCAAGCTCACTGTGCGGAACACATAGGAAACACAGTAGAGTAGAAGAGTGCTCTTTTCTCAAAAGCAGAGTGTGTTTCTTGTAAGGCGACCTAGCGTTTTTTTCCCAGTCCTAAATGGAGTTGAATCACATGCAGTTTCTGGTCCTACGAGCAAGAGTTGTTTTCTGGTAAGAAGAGTCAATATTGCGCTCCCATTGTCATACACAGGGCAAATAGCACTGGCGTCGGGTCCCAGCATGTACGGTGTATTGGACTGAAGAGAACCTACTGTTCTTGTCAGGTTCCTAAGCAGAATTGAACTAGTTATGGCCGTGTATGCAGGAAGCACAGTTCTTTTCTCCTGAGCAAGCTCTCTGTTCTGGCCCTATAGGAAACACAGTAGAGTAGAAGAGTGCTCTTTTCTCAAAAGCAGAGTGTGTTTCTTGTAAGGCGAGCTAGCGTTTGTTTCCAGTCCTAAATGGAGTTGAATCACATGCAGTTTTTGGTCCTACCAGCAAGAGTTGTTTCCTCTTAAGGAAAGTCACTATTGCGCTCCCTTTGCCATACACAGTGCAAATAGCAGTCGCGTCTGTTTCCAGCAAGTACAGTGTATTGGACTGAAGAGGAGCTACTGTTCTTGTCAGTTTCCTAAGCAGAGTTGAACTAGATATGGCCGTGTGTGTAGGAAGCACAGTTCTTTTGTTCTGAGCAAGCTCACTGTTCAGACCCCATTGGAAATACAATAGAGTAGAAGCGTGCTCTTTTCTCAAAAGCAGAGAGTGTTTCTTGTAAGGCAAGATAGCGTATGTTTCACAGTACTAAATGGAGTGGAATCACATGCAGTTTGTGGTCCTACGAGCAAGAATGGTTTTCTAGTAAGAAGAGTAACTATTGTGCTCCCATTGTCATACACAGGGCAAATAGCACTGGCGTCTGTTCCCAGCATGTACAGTGTATTGGACTGAAGAGGATCTACTGTTCTTGTCAGTTTCCTAAGCAGAATTGAACTAGATATGGCCGTGTGTGTAGGAAGCACAGTTCTCTTGTTCTGATCAAGCTCACTGTTCTGGCCCTATAGGATACACAGAAGAGTAGAAGAGTGCTCTTTTCTCAAAAGCAGAGTGTGTTTCTTGTAAGGCGAGCTAGCGTTTGTTTCCCAGTCCTAAATGGAGTTGAATCACATGCAGTTTCTGGTCATATGAGCAAGAGTTGTTTTCTGGTAAGGAAAGTCACTGTTGTACTCCCATTGCCATACATAGTGCAAATAGCACTCGCGTCTGTTCCCAGCAAGTACAGTGTATTGGACTGAAGAGGAGCTACTGTTCTTGTCATTTTCCTAAGAGGAGTTGAACCAGATATGGCCCATGTGTGTAGGAAGCACACTTCTTTTGTTCTGAGAAAGCTCACTGTGCGGACATCATAGGAAACACAGTAGAGTAGATGTGTGCTCTTTTCTCAAAATTAAATTGTGTTTCTTGAAAGGCGAGCTAGTATTTGCTTCCCAATCAAAAATGGAGTTGAATCCCATGCCGTTTCTGGTCCTATGAGCAAGAGTTTTTTTCTGGTAAGAAGAGTCACTATTGCGCTCCCATTGTCATACACAGTGCAAATAGCACTGGCGTCTGTTCCCAGCAAGTACGGTGTATTGGACTGAAGAGCAGCTACTGTTCTTGTCAGTTTCCTAAGCAGAGTATAACTAGATATGGCCCGTGTGTGTAGGAAGCACAGTTCATTATTTCTTAGCAAGCTCACTGTTCGGACACCATAGGAAACACTGTAGAGTAGAAGAGTGCTCTTTTCTCAAAAGCAGAGTGCGTTTCTTGAAAGGCGAGCTAGTGTTTGTTTCCCAGTCAGAAATGGAATTGAATCCCATGCAGTTTCTGGTCCTACGAGCAAGAGTTTTTTTCTGGTAAGAAGAGTCACTATTGCGCTCCCATTGCCATACACAGTGCAAATAGCACTGGCGTCTGTTCCCTGCATGTACAGAGTATTGGACTGAATAGGAGCTCCTGTTCTTGTCAGATTCCTAAGCAGAGTTGAATTAGATATGTCCCCTGTGTGTAGGAAGCACAGTTCTTTTGTTCTGAGCAAGCTCACTGTTCTGGCCTTATAGGAAACACAGTAGAGTAGAAGAGTGCTCTTTTCTCAAAAGCAGAGTGCGTTTCTTGTAAGGCGAGCTAGCGTTTCTTTCCCAGTCCTAAATCGAGTTGAATCACATGCAGTTTCTTGTCCTACGAACAAGAGTTGTTTTCTGGTAAGAAGAGTCACTATTGCGCTCCCATTGTCATACACAGGGCAAATAGCACTGGCGTCTGTTCCCAGCATGTACAGTGTATTGGACTAAAGAGGTTCTACTGTTCTTGTCCGTTTCCTAAGTAGAAGTGAACTAGATATGGCCCGTGTGTGTAGGAAGCACAGTTCTTTTGTTCTGAGCAAGCTCACTGTTCTTGCCCTATAGGAAACACAGTAGAGTAGAAGAGTGCTCTTTTCTCTAAAGCAGAGTGTGTTTCTTGTAACGAGAGCTAGAGTTTGTTTCCCAGTCCTAAATGGAGATGAATCACATGCAGTCTCTGGTCCTACGAGCAAGAGTTGTTTTCTGGTAAGAAGAGTCACTATTGCGCAGCCTATGCCATACACAGGACAAATAGCACTGGCGTCTGTTCAAAACAAGTACAGTGTATTGGACTGAAGAGGATCTACTGTTCTTGTCAGGTTCCTAAGTAGACTTGAACTAGATATGGCCGTATGTGTAGGAAGCACAGTTTTTTTGTTCTGAGCAAGCTCACTTTTCGGAACACATAGGACACACAGTAGAGTAGAAGAGTGCTCTTTTCTGAAAAGCAGAGTGTGTTTCTTGGAAGTCGAGCTAGCGTTTGTTTCCCAGTCCGAAATGGAGTTGAGTCACATGCAGTTTTTTGTCCTACGAGCAAGAGTTTTTTTCTGGTAAGACAAGTCACTATAAGGATCCAATTGCCATACACAGTGCAAATAGCACTCGCGTATGTTCCCTGCAAGTACAGTGTATTGGACTGAAGAGGAGCTAGTGTTCTTGTCAGTTTCCTAAGCAGAGTTGAACTAGATATGGCCCGTGTGTAGGAAGCACAGTTGTTTTGTTCTGAGCAAGCTCAATGTTCGGACCCCATAGGAAACACAGTAGAGTAGAAGAGTGCTCTTTTCTCAAAAGCAGAGTGTGTTTCATGTAAGGCGAGCTAGCATTTGTTTCCCAGTCCTAAATGGAGTTGAATCACATGCAGTTTCTGGCCCTACGAGCAAGAGTTGTTTTCTGGTAAGGAAAGTCACTATTGCGTTCCCATTGCCATACACAGTGCAAATAGCACTCGCGTCTGTTCCCAGCAAGTACAGTCTATCGGACTAAAGAGGAGCTACTGTTCTTGTCAGTTTCCTAAGCAGAGTTGAACTAGATATGGCCCGTGTGTAGGAAGCACAGTTCTTTTGTTCTGAGCAAGCTCACTGTTCTGGCCCTATAGGAAACAGAGTAGAGTAGAAGAGTGCTCTTTTCTCTAAAGCAGAGTGTGTTTTTGTAAGGCAAGCTAGCATTTGTTTCCCAGTCCTAAATGGAGTGGAATCACATGCACTTTCTGGTCCTACGATCAAGAGTTGTTTTCTGGTAAGGAAAGTCACTATTGCGCTCCCCTTGCCATACATAGTGCAAATAGCTCTCGCGTCTGTTCCCAGCAAGTACAGTGTATCGGACTGAAGAGGAGCTACTGTTCTTGTCAGTTTCCTAAGCAGAGTTGAACTAGATATGGCCCGTGTGTGTAGGAAGCACAGTTCTTTTGTTCTGAGCAAGCTCACTGTTCAGAGCCCATAGGAAACACAGTAGAGGAGAAGAGTGCTCTTATCTCAAAAGCAGAGTGTGTTTCATGTAAGGCGAGCTAGCGTTTGTTTCCTAGTCCTAAATGGAGTTGAATCACATGCAGTTTCTGGTCCTACGAGCAAGAGTTGTTTTCTGGTAAGGAAAGTCACTATTGCGCTCCCCTTACCCTACACAAGGCAAATAGCACTCGCGTCTTTTCCCAGCAAGTACAGTGTATTGGAGTGAATAGGAGCTACTGTTCTTGTCAGTTTCCTAAGCAGAGTTGAACTAGATATGGTCCGTATGTGTAGGAAGCACATTTCTTTTGATCTGAGCAAGCTCACTGTTTGGATCCCTTAGGAAACACAGTAGAGTAAAAGAGTGCTCTTTTCTCTAAAGCAGAGTGTGTTTTTGAAAGGCGAGCTAGCATTTGTTTCCCAGTCCTAAATGGAGTGGAATCACATGCAGTTTGTGGTCCTACGAGCAAGAGTTGTTTTCTGGTAAGGAAAGTCACTATTCCGCTCCCAATGCCATACACAGTGCAAATAGCCCTCCCGTCTGTTCCCAGCAAGTACAGTGTATTGGACTGAAGAGGAGCTACTGTTCTTCTCAGTTTCCTAAGCAGAGTTGAACTAGATATGGCCCGTGTGTAGGAAGCACAGTTCTTTTGTTCTGAGCAAGCTCACTGTTCTGGCCCTATAGGAAACAGAGTAGAGTAGAAGAGTGCTCTTTTCTCTAAAGCAGAGTGCGTTTTTGTAAGGCGAGCTAGCATTTGTTTCCCAGTCCTAAATGGAGTGGAATCACATGCAGTTTGTGGTCCTACGAGCAAGAGTTGTTTTCTAGTAAGAAGAGTCACTATTGTGCTCCCATTGTCATACACAGGGCAAATAGCACTGGCGTCTCTTCCCAGCATGTACAGTGTATTGGACTGAAGAGGATCTACTGTTCTTGTCAGTTTCCTAAGCAGAATTGAACTAGATATGGCCGTGTGTGTAGGAAGCACAGTTCTCTTGTTCTGATCAAGCTCACTGTTCTGGCCCTATAGGATACACAGAAGAGTAGAAGAGTGCTCTTTTCTCAAAAGCAGAGTGTGTTTCTTGTAAGGCGAGCTAGCGTTTGTTTCCCAGTCCTAAATGGAGTTGAATCACATGCAGTTTCTGGTCATATGAGCAAGAGTTGTTTTCTGGTAAGGAAAGTCACTGTTGTACTCCCATTGCCATACATAGTGCAAATAGCACTCGCGTCTGTTCCCAGCAAGTACAGTGTATTGGACTGAAGAGGAGCTACTGTTCTTGTCATTTTCCTAAGAGGAGTTGAACCAGATATGGCCCATGTGTGTAGGAAGCACACTTCTTTTGTTCTGAGAAAGCTCACTGTGTGGACATCATAGGAAACACAGTAGAGTAGATGTGTGCTCTTTTCTCAAAATTAAACTGTGTTTCTTGAAAGGCGAGCTAGTATTTGCTTCCCAGTCAAAAATGGAGTTGAATCCCATGCCGTTTCTGGTCCTATGAGCAAGAGTTTTTTTCTGGTAAGAAGAGTCACTATTGCGCTCCCTTTGTCATACACAGTGCAAATAGCACTGGCGTCTGTTCCCAGCAAGTACGGTGTATTGGACTGAAGAGCAGCTACTGTTCTTGTCAGTTTACTAAGCAGAGTATAACTAGATATGGCCCGTGTGTGTAGGAAGCACAGTTCATTATTTCTTAGCAAGCTCACTGTTCGGACACCATAGGAAATACTGTAGAGTAGAAGAGTGCTCTTTTCTCAAAAGCAGAGTGCGTTTCTTGAAAGGCGAGCTAGTGTTTGCTTCCCAGTCAGAAATGGAATTGAATCCCGTGCAGTTTCTGGTCCTACGAGCAAGAGTTTTTTTTCTGGTAAGAAGAGTCACTATTGCGCTCCCATTGCCATACACAGTGCAAATAGCACTGGCGTCTGTTCCCTGCATGTACAGAGTATTGGACTGAATAGGAGCTCCTGTTCTTGTCAGATTCCTAAGCAGAGTTGAACTAGATTGTCCCCTGTGTTTAGGAAGCACACTTCTTTTGTTCTGAGCAAGTTCACTGTTCTGGCCTTATAGGAAACACAGTAGAGTAGAAGAGTGCTCTTTTCTCAAAAGCAGAGTGTGTTTCTTGTAAGGCGAGCTACCGTTTGTTTCCCAGTCCTAAATGGAGTTGAATCACATCCAATTTCAGGTCCTATGAGCAAGAGTTGTTTTCTGGTAAGGAAAGTCACTATTGCGCTCCCATTGCCATACATAGTGCAAATAGCACTCGCGTCTGTTCCCAGCAAGTACAGTGTATTGGACTGAAGAGGAGCTACTCTTCTTGTCATTTTCCTAAAAGGAGTTGAACTAGATATGGTCGTGTGTGTAGGAAGCACAGTTCTTTTGTTCTGAGAAAACACACTGTGCAGACACCTTAGGAAACACATTAGAGTAGATGAGTGCTCTTTTCTCAAAATTAAATTGTGTTTCTTGAAAGGCGAGATAGTATTTGCTTCCAGTCAAAAATGGAGTTGAATCCCATGCCGTTTCTGGTCCTACGAACAAGAGTTTTTTTCTGGTAAGAAGAGTCACTATTGCGATCCCATTGTCATACACAGTGCAAATAGCACTGGCGTCTGTTCCCATCAAGTACGGTGTATTGGACTGAAGAGCAGCTACTGTTCTTGTCAGTTTCCTAAGCAGAGTATAACTAGATATGGCCCGTGTGTGTAGGAAGGACAGTTCTTTTGTTCTTAGCAAGCTCACTATTCGGACCCCATAGGAAGCACAGTAGAGTAGAAGAGTGCTCTTTTCTCAAAAGCAGAGTGTGTTTCATGTAAGGCGAGCTAGCATTTGTTTCCCAATCCTAAATGGATTTGAATCACATGCAGTTACTGGTCCTACGAGCAAGAGTTGTTTTCTGGTAAGGAAAGTCACTATTGTGCTCCTATTGCCATACACAGTGCAAATAGCATCGCGTCTGTTCACAGCAAGTACAGTGTATTGGACGGAAGAGGAGCTACTGTTCTTGTCAGTTTCCTAAGCAGAGTTGAACTTGTTATGGCCCTGTGTAGGAAGCACAGTTCTTTTGTTCTGAGCAAGGTCACTGTTCTGGCTCTATAGGAAATACAGTAGAGTAGAAGAGTGCTCTTTTCTCAAAAGCAGAGTGTGTTTCTTGTAAGGCGAGCTAGCGTTTGTTTCCCAGTCCTAAATGGAGTTGAATCACATGCAGTTTCTAGTACTATGAGCAAGAGTTGTTTTATGGTAAGAAGAGTCATTATTGCTCTGCCATTGCCATACACAGGACAAATAGCACTGGCGTCTGTTCCCAGCAAGTACAGTGTAATGGACTGAAGAGGATCTACTGTTCTTGTCAGGTTCCTAAGCAGACTTGAACTAGATATGGCCGTGTGTGTAGGAAGCACAGTTTTTTTGTTCTGAGCAAGCTCACTGTTCGGAACACATAGGAAACACAGTAGAGTAGAAGAGTGCTCTTTTCTCAAAAGCAGAGTGTGTTTCTTGGAAGTCGAGCTAGCGTTTGTTTCCCAGTCCTAAATGGAGTTGAGTCACATGCAGTTTTTTGTCCTACGAGCAAGAGTTGTTGTCTGGTAAGAAAAGTCACTATTGTGCTCCAATTGCCATACACAGTGCAAATAGCACTCACGTCTGTTCCCAGCAAGTACAGTGTATTGGACTGAAGAGGAGCTACTGTTCTTGTCAGTTTCCTAAGCAGAGTTGAACTAGATATGGCCCGTGTGTAGGAAGCACAGTTGTTTTGTTCTGAACAAGCTCACTGTTCGGACCCCATAGAAAACACAGTAGAGTAGAAGAGTGCTCTTTTCTCAAAAGCAGAGTGTGTTTCATGTAAGGCGAGCTAGCATTTGTTTCCCAGTCCTAAAGGAGTTGAATCACATGCAGTTTCTGGTCCTACGAGCAAGAGTTGTTTTCTGGTAAGGAAAGTCACTATTGCGCTCCCATTGACATACACAGTGCAAATAGCACTCGCGTCTGTTCCCAGCAAGTACAGTCTATCGGACTGAAGAGGAGCTACTGTTCTTGTCAGTTTCCTAAGCAGAGTTGAACTAGATATGGCCCGTGTGTAGGAAGCAGAGTCTTTTGTTCTGAGCAAGCTCACTGTTCTGGCCCTATAGGAAACACAGTAGAGTAGAAGAGTGCTCTTTTCTCTAAAGCAGAGTGTGTTTTTGTAAGGCGAGCTAGCATTTGTTTCCCAGTCCTAAATGGAGTGGAATCACATGCAGTTTCTGCTCCTACGAGCAAGAGTTGTTTTCTGGTAAGGAAAGTCACTATTGCGCTCCCCTTGCCATACATAGTGCAAATAGATCTCGTGTCTGTTCCCAGCAAGTACAGTGTATCGGACTGAAAAGGAGCTACTGTTCTTGTCAGTTTCCTAAGCAGAGTTGAACTACATATGGACCGTGTGTGTAGTAAGCACAGTTCTTTTGTTCTGAGCAAGCTCACTGTTCAGACCCCATAGGAAACACAGTAGAGGATAAGAGTGCTCTTTTCTCAAAAGCAGAGTGTGTTTCTTGTAAGGCGAGCTAGCGTTTGTTTCCCAGTCCTAAATGGAGTTGAGTCACATGCAGTTTCTGGTCCTAAGAACAAGAGTTGTTTTCTGGAAAGGAAAGTCACTAT
Source organism: Peromyscus eremicus (assembly GCF_949786415.1). NCBI lineage: Eukaryota > Metazoa > Chordata > Mammalia > Rodentia > Cricetidae > Peromyscus > Peromyscus eremicus. The sequence continues at coordinate 21,343 of NW_026737961.1, forward strand.
TGCGTGCCCATTGCCTTACACAAGGCAAATAGCACTCGCGTCTTTTCCCAGCAAGTACAGTGTATTGGACTGAATAGGAGTTACTGTTCTTGTCAGTTTCCTAAGTAGAGTTGAACTAGATATGGCCCGTGTGTGTAGGAAGCACAGTTCTTTTGTTCTGAGCAAGCTCACTGTTCTGGCTCTATAGGAAACACAGCAGAGTAGAAGAGTGCTCTTTTCTCTAAAGCAGAGTGTGTTTCTTGTAAGGTGAGGTGGCTTTTCTTTCCCAGTACTAAATGGAGTTGAATTACATGCAGTTTCTGGTCCTCCGAGCAAGAGTTGTTTTATGGTAAGAAGAGTCACTATTGCGCTGCCATTGCAATACACAGGACAAATAGCACTGGGGTCTGTTCCCAGCAAGTATAGTGTATCGGACTGAAGAGAATCTACTGTTCTTGTCAGGTTCCTAAGCAGAATTGAACTAGATATGGCCGTGTGTGTAGGAAGCACAGTTCTTTTGTTCTGAGCAAGCTCAGTGTTCGGACCCCATAGGAAACAGTATAGTAGAAGAGTGCTCTTTTCTCAAAAGCAGAGTGTGTTTCTAGTAAGGCGAGCTAGCGTTTGTTTCCCAGTCCTAAATGGAGTTGAGTCACATGCAGGTTTTTGTCCTACGAGCAAGAGTTGTTTTCTGGTAGCACGAGTCACTATTGTGCTCCAATTGACATACACAGTGCAAATAGCACTCGCGTCTGTTCCCTGCAAGTACAGTGTATCGGACTGAAGAGGATCTACTGTTCTCGTCAGGTTCCTACGCAGAATTGAAATAGATATGGCCATGTGTGTAGAAAGCACAGTTCTTTTGTTCTGAGCAAGCTCACTGTTTGGACCCCATAGGAAACACAGTAGAGTAGAAGAGTGCTCTTTTCTCAAAAGCAGAGTGTGTTTATTGAAAGGCGAGCTAGTGTTTGTTTCCCAGTCAGAAATGGAATTGAATCCCGTTCAGTTTCTCGTCCTACGAGCAAGAGATTTTCTGGTAAGAAGAGTCACTATTGCGCTCCCATTGCCATACACAGTGCAAATAGCACTGGCATCTGTTCCGTGCATGTACAGAGTATTGGACTGAAGAGGAGTTGCTGTTCTTGTCAGTTTCCTAAGCAGAGTTGAACTAGATATGGCCTGTGTGTTTAGGAAGCACAGTTATTATGTTCTGAGCAAGCTCACTGTTCTGGCCCTATAGGAAACACGGTAGAGTAGAAGAGTGCTCTTTTCTCAAAAGCAGAGTGTCTTTCTTGTGAGCAGAGCTAGCGATTGTTTCCCAGTCCTAAATGGAGTTGAGTCAAATGCAGTTTGTGGTCCTAAGAGCAAGAGTTGTTTTCTGGTAAGAAGAGTCACTATTGTGCTCCCATTGCCATACAGAGTACAAATAGCACTCGCGTCTGTTCCCAGCAAGTACAGTGTATTAGACTGAAGAAGAGCTACTGTTCTTGTCAGTAACCTAAGCAAAGTTGAATTAGATATGGCCCATGTGTGTAGGAAGCACAGTTCTTTTGTTTTGAGCAAGCTCACTGTTCGGACCCTATAGGAAACCCAGTAGAGTAGATGAGTGCTCTTTTCTCAAAAGCAGAGTGTGTTTCTTGTAGGCGAGCTAGCATTTGTTTCCCAGTCCTAAATGGAGTTGAATCCCATGCAGTTTCTGGTCCTATGAGCAATACTTGTTTTCTGGTAAGAAGAATCACTATTGTGCTCTCAATGTCATACACAGTGCAAATAGCATTGGCGTCGGTTCCCAACATGTACAGTGTATTGGACTGAAGAGAATCTACTGTTCTTGTCAGGTTCCTAAGCAGAATTGAACTAGATATGGTCGTGTGTGTAGGAAGCACAGTTCTTTTGTTCTGAGCAAGTACACTGTTCTGGCCCTATAGGAAACACAGTAGAGTTAGAAGAGTGCTCTTTTCTCAAAAGCAGAGTGTTTTTCTTGTAAGGCGAGCTAGCGTTTCTTTCCCAGTCCTAAATGGAGTTGAATCACATGCAGTTTCAGGTCCTACGAACAAGAGTTGTTTTCTGGTAAGGAAAGTCACATTGCGCTCCCATTGCCATACACTGTGCAAATAGCACTCGCGTCTGTTCCCAGCAATTACAGTGTATTGGACTGAAAAGGATCTACTGTTCTTGTCAGGTTCCTAAGCAGACTTGAACTAGATATGGCCGTGTGTGTAGGAAGCACACTTTTTTTGTTCTGAGCAAGCTCACTGTTCGGACCCCATAGGAAACACAGTAGAGTAGAAGAGTGCTTTTTTCTCAAAAGCAGAGTGTGTTTCTTTTAAGGCGAGCTAGGATTTGTTTCCGATTCCTAAATGGAGTTGAATCACATGCAGTTTCTGGTCCTACGAGCAAGAGCTGTTTTCTGGTAAGGAAAGTCACTATTGCGCTCCCATTGCCGTACACAGTGCAAATAGCACTCGCGTCTGTTCCCAGCAAGTACAGTGTATTGGACTGAAGAGGAGCTACTGTTCTTGTCAGTTTCCTAAGCAGAGTTGAACTAGTTATGGCCCGTGTGTAGGAAGCACATTTCTTTTGTTCTGAGCAAGTTCACTGTTCTGGCCTTATAGGAAACACAGTAGAGTAGAAGATTGCTCTTTTCTCAAAAGCAGAGTTTGTTTCTTGTAAGGCGATTTAGCGTTTGTTTCCCAGTCCTAAATGGAGTTGAATCCCATGCAGTTTCTGGTCCTACGAGCAAGAGTTGTTTTCTGGTAAGAAGAGTCACTATTGCGCTCCCATTGTCATACACAGGGCAAATAGCACTGGCATCTGATCCCAGGAAGTACAGTGTATTGGACTGAAGAGGATCTACTGTTCTTGTCAGGTTCCTACGCAGAATTGAAATAGATATGGCCATGTGTGTAGAAAGCACAGTTCTTTTGTTCTGAGCAAGCTCACTGTTTGGACCCCATAGGAAACACAGTAGAGTAGAAGAGTGCTCTTTTCTCAAAAGCAGAGTGAGTTTATTGAAAGGCTAGCTAGTGTTTGTTTCCCAGTCAGAAATGGAATTGAATCCCCTTCAGTTTCTGGTCCTACGAGCAAGAGATTTTTCTGGTAAGAAGTGTCACTATTGCGCTCCCATTGCCATACACAGTGCAAATAGCACTGGCATCTGTTCCGTGCATGTACAGAGTATTGGACTGAAGAGGAGCTGCTGTTCTTGTCAGTTTCCTAAGCAGAGTTGAACTAGATATGGCCTGTGTGTTTAGGAAGCACAGTTATTATGTTCTGAACAAGCTCACTGTTCTGGCCCTATAGGAAACACAGTAGAGTAGAAGAGTGCTCTTTTCTCAAAAGCAGAGTGTCTTTCTTGTGAGCAGAGCTAGCGTTTGTTTCCCAGTCCTAAATGGAGTTGAGTCACATGCAGTTTGTGGTCCTAAGAGCAAGAGTTCTTTTCTGGTAAGAAGAGTCACTATTGCGCTCCCATTGCCATACAGAGTACAAATAGCACTCGCGTCTGTTCCCAGAAAGTACAGTGTATTGGACTGAGTAGGAGCTACTGTTCTTGTCAGTAACCTAAGCAAAGTTGAATTAGATATGGCCCATGGGTGTAGGAAGCACAGTTCTTTTGTTCTGAGCAAGCTCACTGTTCGGACCCCTTAGGAAACCCAGTAGAGTAGATGAGTGCTCTTTTCTCAAAAGCAGAGTGTGTTTCTTGTAGGAGAGCTAGCATTTGTTTCCCAGTCCTAAATGGAGTTGAACCCATGCAGTTTCTGGTCCTACGAGCAATACTTGTTTTCTGGTAAGAAGAATCACTATTGTGCTCTCAATGTCATACACAGTGCAAATAGCATTGGCGTCGGTTCCCAACATGTACAGTGTATTGGACTGAAGAGAATCTACTGTTCTTGTCAGGTTCCTAAGCAGAATTGAACTAGATATGGTCGTGTGTGTAGGAAGCACAGTTCTTTTGTTCTGAGCAAGTACACTGTTCTGGCCCTATAGGAAACACAGTAGAGTAGAAGAGTGCTCTTTTCTCAAAAGCAGAGTGTGTTTCTTGTAAAGCGAGCTAGTGTTTCATTCCCAGTCCTAAATGGAGTTGAATCACATGCAGTTTCAGGTCCTACGAACAAGAGTTGTTTTCTGGTAAGGAAAGTCACATTGTGCTCCCATTGCCATACACTGTGCAAATAGCACTCGCGTCTGTTCCCAGCAAGTACAGTGTATTGGACTGAAAAGGATCTACTGTTCTTGTCAGGTTCCTAAGCAGACTTGAACTAGATATGGCCGTGTGTGTAGGAAGCACACTTTTTTTGTTCTGAGCAAGCTCACTGTTCGGACCCCATAGGAAACACAGTAGAGTAGAAGAGTGCTCTTTTCTCTAAAGCAGTGTGTTTCTTGTAAGGCGAGCTAACGTTTGTTTCCCAGTCTTAAATGGAGTTGAATCACATGCAGTTTCTGGTCCTACGAGCAAGAGCTGTTTTCTGGTAAGGAAAGTCACTATTGCGCTCCCATTGCCATACACAGTGCAAATAGCACATGCGTCTGTTCCCAGCAAGTACAGTGTATTGGACTGAAGAGGAGCTACTGTTCTTCTCAGTTTCCTAAGCAGAGTTGAACTAGATATGGCCCGTGTGTCTAGGAAGCACAGTTCATTTGTTCTGAGCAAGCTAACTGTTCTGGCCCTATAGGAAACACAGTAGAGTAGAAGAGTGCTCTTTTCTCAAAAGCAGAGTGTGTTTCTTGTAAGGTGAGCTAGAGTTTGTTTCCCAGTCCTAAATGGAGTTGAGTCACATGCAGTATCTGGTCGTACGAGCAAGAGTTGTTTTATGGTAATAATAGTCACTATTGCGCTGCCATTGCCATACACAGGACAAATAGCACTGGCATCTGTTCCCAGCAAGTACAGTGTATTGGACTGAAGAGGAGCTACTGTTCTTGTCTGGTTTCTAAGCAGAATTGAACTAGATATGGTCGTGTGTGTAGGAAGCACAGTTCTTTTGTTCTGAGCAAGCTCACTGTTCGGACCCTATAGGAAACACAGTAGAGTAGAAGAGTGCTCTTTTCTCAAAAGCATAGTGTGTTTCTTGTAAGGTGAACTAGCGTTTGTTTCACAGTCCTAAATGGAGTTGAATCACATGCAGTTTCTGGTCCTACGAGCAAGAGTTGTTTTCTGGTAAGGAAAGTCATTATTGGGCTCCCATTGCCATACACAGTGCAAATAGCACATGTGTCTGTTCCCAGCAAGTACAGTGTATTGGACTGAAGAGGAGCTACTGTTTTTCTCAGTTTCCTAAGCAGAGTTGAACTAGATATGGCCCGTGTGTCTAGTAAGCACAGTTCATTTGTTCTGAGCAAGCTAACTGTTCTGGCCCTATAGGAAACACAGTAGAGTAGAAGAGTGCTCTTTTCTCAAAAGTAGAATGTGTTTCTTGTAAGGTGAGCTAGAGTTTGTTTCCCAGTCCTAAATGGAGTTGAATCACAGACAGTTTTTGGTCCTACGAGCAAGAGTTGTTTTCTGGTAAGAAGTGTCACTATTGCGCTCCAAATGCCATACACAGTGCAAATAACACTCGTGTCTGTTCCCAGCAAGTACAGTGTATTGGACTGAAGAGGATCTACTGTTCTTGTCAGGTTCCTAAGCAGACTTGAACTAGATATGGCCGTGTGTGTAGGAAGCACAGTTCGTTTGTTCTGAGCAAGCTCACTGTTCGGACCCTATAGGAAACACAGTAGAGTAGAAGAGTGCTCTTTTCTCAAAAGCAGAGTGTGTTTCTTGTAAGGCGAGCTAGCGTTTGTTTCCCAGTCCTAAAGGAGTTGAATCACATGCAGTTTCTGGTACTACGAGCAAGAGTTGTTTTCTGGTAAGGAAAGTCACTATTGCGCTCCCATTGCCATACACAGTGCAAATAGCACTCCCGTCTGTTCCCAGCAAGTACAGTGTATGGGACTGAAGAGGAGCTACTGTTCTTGTCAGTTTCCTAAGCAGAGTTGAACTAGATATGGCCTGTGTGTGTAGGAAGCACAGTTCTTATGTTCTGAGCAAGCTCACTGTTCTGGCCCTATAAGAAACACAGTAGAGTAGAAGAGTGCTCTTTTCTCAAAAGCAGAGTGTGTTTCTTGTAAGGCAAGCTAGCGTTTGTTTCCTAGTCCTAAATGGAGTTAAATCACATGCAGTTTCAGGTCCTAAGAACAAGAGTTGTTTTCTGGTAAGGAAAGTCACATTGCGCTCCCATTGCCATACACTGTGCAAATAACACTCGCGTCTGTTCCCAGCAAGTACAGTGTATTGGACTGAAGAGGATCTACTGTTCTTGTCAGGTTCCTAAGCAGAGTTGAACTAGATATGGCCGTGTGTGTAGGAAGCACAGTTCTTTTGTTCTGAGCAAGCTCACTGTTCGGACCCCATAGGAAACAAAGTAGAGTAGAAGAGTGCGTTTTTATCAAACGTAGAGTGTGTTTCTTTTAAGACGAGCTAGCTTTTGTTTCCCATTCCTAAATGGAGTGGAATCACATGGAGTTTCTGGTCCTAAAAGCAAGTGTTGTTTTCTGGTAAGGAAAGTCACTATTGTGCTCCCATTGCCATACACAGTGCAAATAGCCCTCCCGTCTGTTCCCAGCAAGTACAGTGTATTGGACTGAAGAGGAGCTACTGTTCTTGTCAGTTTCCTAAGAAGAGTTGAACTAGATATGGCCCATGTGTTTAGGAAGCACAGTTCTTTTTTTCTGAGCACTCTCACTGTTCTGTCCCTATAGGAAGCACAGAAGAGTAGAAGAGTGCTCTTTTCTCAAAAGCAGAGTGTGTTTCTTGTAAAGCGAGCTAGAGTTTGTTTCTCAGTCCTAAATGGAGTTGAGTCACATGCAGTTTTTTGTTCTATGAGCAAGAGTTGTTTTCTGGTAAGACAAGTCACTATTGTGCTCCAATTGCCATACACAGTGCAAATAGCACTGGCGTCTGTTCCCAGCAAGTACAGTGTATTGGACTGAAGAGGATCTACTGTTCTTGTCACTTTCCTAAGCTGAGTTGAACTAGATATGGCCCGTGTGTGGGAAGCACAGTTCTTTTGTTCTGAGCAAGCTCACTGTTCTGGCCCTGTAGGAAACACAGTAGAGAAGAAGAGTGCTATTTTTCTAAAGCAGAGTGTGTTTCTTGTAAGGCGAGCTAGCATTTGTTTCCCAGTCCTAAATGGCGTTGAATCACATGCAGTTTGTGGCCCTACGAGCAAGAGTTGTTTTCTGGTAAGGAAAGTCACTATTGTGCTCTAATTGCCATACACAGTGTAAATAGCACTCGCGTCTGTTCCCAGCAAGTACAGTGTATTAGACTGAAGAGGAGCTACTCTTCTTGTCAGTTTCCTAAGCAGAGTTGAACTACATATGGTCCGTGTGTGTAGGAAGCACAGTTCTTTTGTTCTGAGCAAGCTCACTGTTCGGACCCCGTAGGAAACACAGTAGAGTAGAAGAGTGCTCTTTTCTCTAAAGCAGAGTGTGTTTCTTGTAAGGCGAGCTAGCGTTT